>NC_041220.1:78398380-78398695 GCF_002837175.3 Physeter macrocephalus | reverse complement strand
CGTGAGCCATGGCCGCGGAGCCTGCGCGTCCGGAGCCTGTGCTCTGCAACGGGAGAGACCACAGCAGTGAGAGGCCCGCGTACCGCAAAAAAAAAAAAAAAAAAAAAAAAAAAAATATATATATATATATATATTATTATTAATCTTCATTTTCTTCTGGCTCAGGAGAAAGTGATTAATGCCTAAGGCAACCACCTGGAATCCACATCTCCTCAAGAGGGCAGCTCAGCAGCCGCAGGCTCTGTTTGGGGGATTCTGACACTTTTTTTCTTTTTTTTTTTGCGGTACGCGGGCCTGTCACTGCTGTGGCCTCTC
>NC_041220.1:78362710-78398282 GCF_002837175.3 Physeter macrocephalus | reverse complement strand
GGCTCAGCAGCCATGGCTCACGGGCCCAGCCGCTCCGCGGCATGTGGGATCTTCCCGGACCGGGGCACGAACCCGTGTCCCCTGCATCGGCAGGCGGATTCTCAACCACTGCGCCACCAGGGAAGCCCTGACACTTTTTTTTTTAAAACAGCTTTGTCTTTTCCTGTTCCCTCCCAGGTACCAGGCTAACAGATCAGGGAAACAGAAATCTGCGGTAACTAACCACCCAGGAGAAAACAAGTGCCTTCTTCTCCTCACTGCGGGGGGGTCAGGAGATTTGCATGTCTCTCCTGTTTTACTCCCATGAAACATATCCCAAGTCACCCTAAAAGAGCAGAAAGCCTTGAACACAGGGATTTGCAAGACCTCTCTCTGACCTGGAGCACAGACAGTTCGGACAACTTCCTTTGTGTGCAATGAAATACCTGGCTGAGTTAATCTCATTATTGTTCAGAACGAAATCCAAACACCTCTTAACTGGTTGCTTTAAAACCCTGGCTTTTCAGCACCTGATTTCTGAAAAAGGCTGCAGCGGTAGACAGACTAATGACCCTCCCAAGATATTCCTGTCCTAACTCCCAGAATCTGTGAATAGGTTACCTTACATGGCAAAAGGGACTCTGCAGATGGGATTAAGTGAAGGATCCTGAGAAGGGGCTGTTATCCTGGATCATCTGGGGTGGGCCCAACACAATTACAAGGGAGAGGAGGACGCACTTTCCTTATAAGTAAAAGAACCGGCGCCAGGGCCACGAGCCAAGGAAGGCACCAGCCTCGAACAGCTGGAAAAGGCAAGGCTGAGTTATAGCCTCCACGAGAGCAGGGTGGAGAAGACAAATGGGTGAGAGGTACTGGAAGGGTGGCTGCAGGACTGAGGGATGTGGGAGATGAGAAGGAGAATCCAGAATAACTCTGAGGTCCCTCCTGGGACAGCTAAGTGCCCTCACACTGGGGACGGGAGGGGGAAGGATCTGGTGAAGGACGCTGATGAGCTCCAGGTTGGACAATAGTGTGAGGTGCTTGGAGGGGGGCCCACCAAGCAGGTGGACACTCAGTCCCTGAGCTCAGGCCTGTGGCCTGGGCCTAGGGGGGCAGCGGAAGTCAGGGGAGCAGATGGGAGAGTGGAGAATGAGAAAGACAAAACAAAGGTCTGGACCCCAAGGAGGAAAGGCATTTGAAGGCCTAAGTGAGGCCAGAGGCCCAACGAAAGGGTGACAAAAAGAGTGCTGGGAGTAGGAGAGCCCAGGACAGACTGGCTCCAAAGAGCCAGGAGAAGTTTCAGGAGAAGTCGCCAGGGCTGCAGAGGCTGGGGAGCAGGAGACGAGCCACTCAGTCTCAGCGACATGGAGGTCTGCGGTGGCCTCGGCCTGCCGGGCCCTTCCCCTGGAGGATGGAGTGTGGGTCCCAGCTTCAGGGCGCAGGAGTCAAAAGAACACAGTACCTCTTCTTTTTCTCCTCCTTTCTTAAACTTCTCATTCTGGAACTTCTCAAACACACAGTAGAGAGGACGGTCAATGAACACCCATGTCCCATCATTCACTTTCACAATGACCAAGATGTGGCTCAACTCAGCCTTTCAGACTTTTTTCCAGTCGGTATTATAATCCTAACAGTCCTCACGCCTATATGTAAGAGCAATTTAACATTTTCTAGAGCTTTTCCTATATTCTGAGGGGGACAAGAAATTGCTTTAATTACCAGCCTCCACGGCTAGAGTATCCCTGACAGATCAGCCCAGCACCACGCGTGGGAATTTGGGAGGACAGAGCAGCGGGCGTCGGCGGGTGTCACCCAGCCAGCCGGGCGGCGCCCGCAGGGGCTCTGACACGGTGCGGTGCACTCGGGCTGCAGCTACCCGGTGCCCACAGCGCCGAGAGCGTCACAGCTCAGAGCCAAGATGCGCTCAAATGGGCTTCCACGCCGCCCCTGTGGTCACGCCTCCTCCAGGGCCTCGGTGTGGTCTATAAAACCACAGAGCTGGCCCAAATGACCCCCGAGGTCCGGTGAGAGCAGGCGCCCGTCTTTTCTAACAAATCCTGCTAGATGCCCGTCCGTCTGGGTCACTGTGTCTGACACTGAGCAGCAAGGACCATTTCTGTCCTTTGCTCCAGCTCACTCCTGGAGGAGCCGTTCGCTAAAAGAGGTGCCGGTCCCCCTCTGGAGTTTTGCCCCATTTATTTCCTGCAGTCAGGGGGGATCACTGCACTTCCTTTATAAACCAGGAAGTGGAGGGTTTATAGCTAAGTCTCTTCCTTAAACTGTTAACAGAAGTGAATCAACTACCTTTCACCATTTGTTGGCTAAGCCCTTGTGTCTCCAACTCTTTTTGTTCCTCTCCTTTTGCTCTTCTCCCCAGTAATTATTCCCCCAGAGGACCAGCGGTGAGTTCTGACAGGGAAAAATGTCAGTGCTAAGACATCTTACATGACAGCCTCAAATTTCTTAATGGCAAAGAAAAAGGGCAAAAGATTGCTTTTATTGTTCTCAGCTGAACAGCATTTTAATTGCCCTGTAGGGGCTTAATCCATCTTTACGGAATGAATGAATAAACGAGTCTTTATTCAAATGGGTTCTATTAAAAAGTAGCCAAGACAGAACTGCTCACCCTTTCCCTAAGTCTCTCCCACCACAGCTCTTACGTAAATGAAATCTGCTTATGTGTTTATCCCTCCTCAAAAGGTGTTTATAGGCACCTACAGACCTCGTAGCAGTTACCCAGGCTAACATTTCAGAGTCCCTCCTCCTACAGCAACCCAGACAGGTGGCGCCTAGAATATATCAGTGATATAAAACCTCATTTACTTAATGGATCAGGGGCTCCACTGCTGAATGCTCGCTGCGAACCAAAATATATGTTTTCTTAATGATGCGTGGAAACTTGCCTCCCTGCAACTTTTGCCTGTGGGATTGGGCTCTGCTTTCTGGAGCTGCCCTCCTCAGGCACATGACAGCCCAGATGTGTCTGGCAGTAGCTCTCTCCTCCCTTTCCTGTTAGATTCCCTGCCATTCACTCTCTCGCTAAATCTTTTCTGTTAGCGCTCCTGACCAAGTCTCCACGATTTGGTAACATCTGTCACATAACTCGTATTTTGCTCAGGTCAGATCTGTGAAGGCTGTGGCACACGAAGGCAATTGATTAATGTTACTTGTTATTATAAGTGAGGAAAACGAAGTCAAAGAAAAAGCCCACTTTGAATACTGTCTCCTTATCCACGAGGGATGTTTTAATAAATCTGTGCACTGATATGAATATAATAACACTTGTTGAAATGTACCTAAAGACCCTTATCCTCCCAGCTTATCTTTCTGTAGAAGCAATAAGCGCACAGAGTTGTTACCACTGCAGAGGATGGGTCCCACCTGCAAATAAGGACAAAAGAGCAGCAACCAGATTGGATCTAAACACTCTATTGCCAGCCCTTTATGATAAAGGGCTTTCTCTCTTCTTCATCTCACCTGCATAGGGCCTGGAAGGAGGAATCCTGTTTTCAGGACTGCCTGCTCTTCTTTGCCTAACTGCTCTTGTTTTCTGATTGCATTTTGAAAATCTTGTTTTGGGGGGTGGGGGCTGGAGGAGGAAAGAGGGGTGAAAGGGGATGAGAAATGTCATCTTCCTAAATAGCTAATCCAGAAGGTTACACACACACACGACTTTGTTTTTGAAACTGTACCCACTGGCACATGCACCATATGTGGGCATCATTAATTTCACAAAGCTCAGGCTCTGGTTTGATAAACTCAAACTCTCCTTCTTTGCAAGCTTAAGAAGATGCTAAGTTTGTAAACTCTGAAAGGGGCATTCTAGCAACTCATCACCTGGGTAAACACAAATTCTCTGCAGGGAAACCGTCACCAGGTGCTTTCAGGAGACACACAGACTGCGTACACAGCAGATCTGAAATGCTACCACCTGCAAATAATCCAGGTGGCTTGGGCGAACCAGAATTTGTAGCCCTCTCTAGAACAGTCTTGCTGTTAATATTCAGAGCAACTGGTTCCCAGCGAGGACACGGAGGGTAGGAACTAGCCAAGATCCAAAAACATCCTTACCATGCACTCTGACAAGACGTGTGGTGACTTCAGACAAGGGAGCTCGTACCCAAACCCACAGCCCTCATCCTCCAGAAAGCTGCATCACCTCCAGGGGCCCAGAGCCTCCTCAAGAGTAGTGAGAAAGTCAATCAAGCTCCCAAATTCTCCTAAGCAGACCCTCTGGAAGACCGACTGTGGAAGTGCTACCCACCCAGCCTACGCCGTCTCCCTTCCCTCCAGCCATTGAGCTATGACAGCAGCTTACCCTAAGGGAGGACAGTGGCTGCTAGCTGGAGCTCAGCCCCAGCCAGGAGGGAGGCCCCTGGGACGGACTCCAGCACAAGAAGCAAAGAGGCCAGCGTTGGTGTCGCTCCACTTTGCCAAGCAGTACTCACAATCATTTTTTCAAGGAGAAAAACTCCAAAACTTTCTCCTTCCATCAAAAATGGAGCTTTTATTAAATGATACAGCTGAGGAATCATGGAGCTTAAAGCCCCCAATCGGCCAAATGGTCAGGCTGATGGTCAGAGCACGGGAAACACACACATCTGAGGTATAAATGCCTTTCATGTTGGAGTTACAGCCTTTTCATCATTATGTTCGTCTACAGGTGGGAAGGGAGAAGAATTCCATAGATTTTTGCTAATAATCCAGACTGAAATTGAGTCAGTCGTTCCAGCTACTGGGCTAGAACCAAATCTCACCAACGAAACTCTATAGGGAAGTCATATCAAGCAGGTCCTAGTATTAGTTCTTCAAGAAGCACAAAAAGCCTCCTACACAACATGGTACCTAACCTGACTATTTCTATCACGGCTTCTCCCTAGCATGCTGATTATAGACTCTGCTCAGCCAGTAGTGAGAGGGACCAAGTCATTGTTCTGTCCAACACCTTCCCCAAACAGGGTCAAGCAACAGAGGATCAGGGACCCAGAGGCAATTCCACACTATTTTAAATGCAGGACACATAACAATGATGATGAGAAAAGGTTAAACAAAACAAAGTTCTGCCTTTCAAAGACAGCGATGGCTATGATGGTGGCGACAGGGGCATGAAGAAAGCAAGTGAGCTCTGCCAGACACTTAAGACAGCACAAAGGGGGAGAAGTGAAAATTGGTTGGTTACCTCTCTCTGAATCCGGGAAGGCATGAGGGGACAGAGCAGAAACAACACGTTAGCATTCACATGGCAACCGGTGCAAAACGCAGTCCCGTTAACAGCGACTCTGAGCTCTGACATCCCAACTTGGCTGCAATTAATAGCCCTTCGGTGCTTATTTTAGCTGAACTCTCTCACACAGGAGTGTGTATTTTGAGCCACATTACGATGAAGCCAAGAGATGCCAGCTGAGTTTACAGAGGCAACATATCAACCTGGGGAGGTAATCAGGCCTAAAATATCACAGTGAAATACAGGAAACCATTTGCAGTGAACAGAGGCAGAGTACTTATCCTCATTTTCCAGCTGCACCTGCTGCCAATAAAAAACATATGGAAACAATGACATGGCAACAGCCTTACCTGCTTTACCAACCCTTCGGACATCCTATTAATAGAGCTACAACATTACACTCCAGGTACTTTCACGGAACTGCATCCACAGAGGGCGACAGAGCCGGAGGGGGCGGAAGCAGAGCAGCGGGCCAAGGGCAGAGGTGGGACGAGGCCGGGCCAGTAAATGAGCTTAAAGGTGAGAGAACAGATTTGTGCCGAGGAGGAGCCGACAGCAATTTGGAGTCTGGAGCTGAACGCTTTGAGTTCCATCCCCAGAGCTGCTCTGAGCTGCCAGAGCAACGCTAATGACGCCACTTAACCTCCCGACCCAGAGTACTCACCACCCCCTGCTGGTCTCAGCACAGCCAATTTGAAGGGGCCCCGAGGACAGAACCCCAAGTCAGTCACAGGCATGCATCCCACTTGAACAGACTGAAGAGGCGGATAAGGAGGAGGAAAGGCAGAAAGCTGCCCTTGCAGGGGCCCTGTGGCTAGGGTCACGGAGCGGCCAACAGGACCCTGCGGAGATGAGGGCTGAAATCACGGTGTGAAAGAGCAAGCACGCCCCGTCGCTGGGCAGAAAGGTGAAGCTGTCCACCCTGATACCGAACAGCGACCATGACATCTTATCAAGTGGGGGAAAGGCAAGCAAGCAAAGAACCCAGGTCGCAGATATAAGGTCTTACAGGAAAAACAACAAACGTTTGAGTGTGTATTTTAATATATGCGTGGCAAAAAATCTGGAACAACTTAACATCCAACTGTCAACTCTTACCTGGAGGGGGGATTACAGAGGACTGTATTTCATATATTCGTTTAAATATTATACAATAAGAAGACGTGACTTTTGTAGTACAAATATGTAAACATCTACCTCAACACTTGAGGAAAACCACGGGGACACGCATGCCCCGAGCCGCAGGTAACCACCCTGCAGTAGATGTGATGGCCGCAATCACACTCCCAGCGACTACCAGACTACCTACCGTTCACTGAGCTCCGGCTCTGTGACGCCCTAACAGCAACCTGACAAGGCAGATACTACCGTTCTCACTGACAGAAAAGGAAACAAGCTCAGAGGAGTTGAGCGACTTGACCAAGCTACCCGGGAAGTCAGCGTTCGACCGCAGGCCTGCAAGACTCTCATGCTGGTCTTCTGGGAATGCGCCTAGGACGGGAACCCCACGCTTCTTTCACACAGTCCTGCAGAATCACCTCACAGTTTGTCTCCCAAATGAGCCGGCACGCTGCTATGCACAGGTGTTCAAGATGGGGCAAAGGGTTTGCAGCTGGGGTTTCAGGTCAACGGGGGGACCCCCCACCCCCACCCCCCCACTGAGGCCTGTGAACTTTTGCACAGGAAGAAGGCAGCTGAAAATTCCCAAGAGAGGCCCTTTAGCTGAGTAAGAAGTCAGAGCTGTGTTCAAATCCTGCCGGTTACTTATCCTCTCTTTTTCCTGGGGTCCCTCTCTGTGCCCCTTGGAACCTGTTTCCTCATCAGTGAAAAAGGGATAAGGACCCCTGGCTGAGGGTAATCATGCGAACTCAATTAAATGAGATGGTGTGTGCAAAGAATGAGTGTTCTGTTACAAGTGCGACAGACTGCATCACTATAGCAGGTCACCCGACGGTGTCATGTCTCAGTTGGGTCGTGCTGGGCAGCGTTTGAGATGAAATGTTTCCCACAGAAGGGAGGTCACTTGGGGGAGTATTTGTGGCCTCTCCTCAGATTTACTGGGCACCGCTTACCATAGCATTGAGGGCACCTCCCTCCACCTCGAGCCTGCCCCTCTGCACTGCCCCACTATCAAAACCAGTCTTTGGAGGCAATTTAGATCATCAGCAAAGGATCCAAAGACCTGGACTCTAGTCTCAGTTTGAGTAAACACTCTGCAAGTCACTTAACCTCAATCTTGGGTTTCTTATCTAAGATCACATGCTCTTGGAATCTCCTAATGCTCAGATTTTTATCAGAAAAGAATCAAGTGCTTTGACTCTCACTACAAAAATGAATGGGCAGCATTTCTTTGACTAACTTTTGATTTATGCCAGGTGCTTTTAATTTTTTATTCTTAATGAAAAGCCTGTGCCTAATATACGTCGTATATTTAAGTAACCTTAAGTCTAGACCCCCCAAGGACGCAATCTGTTTCTTTCGTGTATAATTATTATTGGTGCCTTGGATATATGAAATCGGACCCATTACTAGTGATTCACTTAAGGAAATGACATCAATATGTAGCTGCCCTGCTTCTCCCTGAGGGCAGTACTCAGAAAAATGACACTGAACTTTTAACAAGGTTAATTTGTTTGGGGTTAATAGACACTGCTTGATTTAAGTGTTGAAGAGAAAACCAGCCATAAATAGGGACTTCGGAGAGATCTTTGAAATGTCATTGGAAAAATGCAGCAGAGTCCTAGTGGCAGCTGCTTCACCAATTCGACACCTTGTAACATGCTGGGGAAGAAACATCAGCCCAAAGTTGGGCTTCTGCGGGAGGCGCCGTTCTGAGAGCAAGGAAGGCTCAATTTAGAGTCAGGTGCAAGCTTACTCCCGTCTCACCACACAAGATGCCAGTGGGAAGAATTCAACCCCATGATGAATTCCACACCAGCCTCACACCCGAAGGCTGCCTGATCTCCATTCTCTCGGCGGCTGTTTCTTGGGAAAATGAACGGAGGAGTAACTGGCAATGTTTTCATTAAAATAAGCCTGAAATAACAGAACTACTTGGCATGTGTAACCGGGCATCCACATGAATAGGAAATTCCTCAAAAAAAAAAAAAAATGGCATACCAGAATAACAATGTCTACTCCAGCTCTTTGGAACAGGACGCATCTCCCCAGCACAGCCACCTACTTCTTATGCAATGCACACCGTCTACTCTTCACAAACTGAGCATGTAAAGCAAAGACTTGCCAGGGTACTTCTCACTCCATGTTTGCAGAACTCTCTGCTTCGTACTACTTTTTGATGCTCGTCTGTCATCACTGAGAGTCTTTTGAGCCTTCTGAGCGCCAGCACAGACCAGCATTACCCACATGGCCATGAAGTAAAGACATCAAAAAAAACTTCATGTCACGAAAGCTCTCAAACAAACTCGTGAACCCGACAGTTTCTTTTTCCCCAGCTTCACGATTTTTGTCCCTGACATTTATTCACTGTCTGCATTTGGTCAAGGCCCTTAGCCTCTTTGTTCTTCAGTCTCCTCGTCTGTGAAACGGGAGCAATAAGCGGTACCACTCATTCCCTAAGAGTGCTGTGAGGACTGCATCCACTGATCCGTGTCAGACCCTCACAGCAGGACAGTGTGCAGTGTGGACCGGACGGGTACGCTGAGTTCCCGACTGAGGGGGAGGAGGGGGAGGAGGTCTGCCAAGAGGAAGGTTTCTAACCTGTTTTGGATCATGGAACCTTTTGGACTCTCATGGAAACACTCCAGATAGAAATACACACAGACCCACACTTTCACACACCATCGCAAGGGGGGCCGGTGGGGGAGAAAGTTCAATAATCCCTGAAACTCATTCACAGACCCCTTTAGAATCCACACCCTGCAGGTAGGTGAAAGACCTCCGAACTGAATTCTGAGTTTATGCAAATTTACTGCCTGGTGTCTAGTTAGAGTTTCAGAAAATGCAGCTCAGGGAAAGGTTCTGTCCTTCCCAGAACCAAATGGCAGCAGGGAACACCTCTCTCTGACAAGTGTACCTTCCTTTGCAAAAACGAGTATCCTTCCCACCTCCCTGCTCCTGTCCCCCCCTATCCCCTACCCCAGCACCAGGGAGCCTGTTAACTGGTGACTGGCAGACACAGGCCTTAGCGTTCCAACTAGAAGAAGTGTGAAGTTGAGGATCTAAAGTGGTTTAAGGTTATTGAAATTCAAGGCACATTCTTCTAAACAAAGGACTTTCTCATGCCACTAGAGAGAAGACACAATAGTTACCAGTCAGCTTACTAATGAGGCAAAAAAGGATATTTGAGAGCAACCAGGAAATGAGAATTTTTTTTAAGCCCGGTCTTTGAAGACGGCAAGAATTAACGAGCGTCTGCTTTCATCTGTGCTGTATTACAGTTAAAAACAAAAACCAAAAAACCTTGCTTCTCTGAATATCTGAGCAAAAAGAGAATACACACACACAACTTATATTTAGTTCTCAAGTGAGAGATAATTCATGCCGCATTATGGTTTCACGGTATAAAGTTTAGGGCACAATCAAAGGATAAAATTAATGTAAAATATACTTGAATTGTGAAACCATGGGTTGGCTTCCTTCCTGAAAGTAGAGATGGTAAAACAAAACACAAAATACTTGATACCCAGAAGGCCCCTATCTGACAAGGTCTGAGAACAAGGGAACATTTAAAGACTCTGGTACAGAGGGGGGAAGATGACAGTTAACCGTATTGGGAAAGTGGTTTCCATGCAAGAAGTGCCACGAGGGCACCAACCACTGGCAGGGTACAGACCAGGCTCTGAGTTAAAACCACGGCAAGCCTGTGGGTGAATTTCCTTCAACTCCATGCACCCAGTCTCACCGAGGGCCTCTTGTGGGGAAGACACATTCTTAAATCTGTTTCTGAATTTTCAAGAGGCTTTAGGGCTATACTTATATAGCCAATCCCCATTCCTCTGTGCAGACAGAAGGAATACTAGTTCAGATAACACAAAAAGCCAAAAGACATTTGGCCTTCACTTACATTATGGAAACTTACATGTAGATACAAGTATCCCTAATACTCTGTAAACTCAATAATACCTACACAAAAATAGACATCAACACTAGAAAGACTGATTGCTAAAAGCAAAATTACACTAGAGGTTCCCATTTTATTCAATCTGCCACCCAGCCAGGCTCTGCTCTTGGTGCACATTAACGCCAAGCCACACAATAACCTTGAAGGGGAGCCTTGTGACTCTAATTTTATGAGAGAATCTAAGGTTCAAAACCCCCATGCTAGAAAGTGGTGGATCCACAAATGGGAGACAGGTTGGCCTGGCTGGTCTTGCCTTTGCTCTGTGTTTTGGGGGCACCTGAGCCTGCCTCCTTCCCAATGAATGGGCTCGCCTCAGGACCTCACCCCTTGATGAAGAAAGAAAGGTGGCCTCAGCTCTCTGCTCCTGTCTCCATCCCTATTGGATTTTTGGTTCCACCACAGCTGGACCTGGTGACAAAAATTGTTTTGTGGGACTTCCCTGGTGGAGCAGTGGTTAAGAATCCGCCTGCTGGGCTTCCCTGGTCGTGCAGTGTTTGAGAGTCCGCCTGCCGATGCAGGGGACACGGGTTCGTGCCCCGGTCCGGGAAGATCCCACATGCTGTGGAGCGGCTGGGCCCGTAAGCCGTGGCCGCTGAGCCTGTGCCCCGCAACGGGCGAGGCCACAACAGTGATAGGCCCGCGTACCGCAAAAAAAAAAAAAAAAGAATCCGCCTGCCAATGCAGGGGACACGGGTTCGAGCCCTGGTCCAGGAAGATCCCACATGCCGCGGAGCAACTAAGCCTGGGCGCCACAACTACTGAGCCTGCGCTCTAGAGCCCGCGAGCCACGACTGCTGAGCCCGTGAGCCTAGAGCCCGTGCTCCGCAACAAGAGCAGCCACCGCAGTGAGAAGCCCGCGCACCGCAATGAAGAGTAGCCCCCGCTCACCACAGTTAGAGAAAGCCCGCGTGCAGCAACGAAGACCCAACGCAAGAAGGGAGGAAGGCAGGAAGTGAGGGAGAAAGGAAGGAAGGGAGGGAGGAAGATCTCCTGGTATTAAGAAATTGTTTAAAAGAAAAGTAAGTGCTATGTTTGGTCTAAATGACTTTGCAGGGCAAAGGCTGAGGATTTCATTCTTTACACAGCAGACACTTATCCTGTTGCTCCCCTGCTTATGACTCTTCCCCCACCCAACCCCAAACTCCCCATCTATCTTTCTGACCTCACTTCCTGCCTCACCCACACTTGCTGGGCTCCAGCCATACTCTGTTCACAAACACAGCCACCGCTTCTGCCTTGGAGCCTACGCACTCACTGTTCCTGCTGCCCGGACACTGAGCCCCCCAGATCTCCCGTGAAGGACTCCTTATCGTCATCACCTCCAGAAGACCCCTCCGGACTACCCAGTCACCACCAACTCTCAAGGCATCTAAAACTACCCTGCTTATCTGTTTACTCTCTGTCCTTCCTTCTGCTCCACAAAAAAGTAAAATCCGAGCAAACAGCAATATTTCTGCCTTATTCACTCACCACCATGGGTAAGTGTTCACTCATCACTGCCTGACACATGATAGGTAATCAATAAATATTTTTAAATAAATAACTAAGTAGCATAAACAGAGGTTTTTCTCCCTTATTCCTGATCATGTTGGTAAGAGAATAATGCTGTGAATAATAGGGACTTGGCTGGATTTCTTTTTCTCCTGCTATAGTTTATTACAGCCGGCACTTTAATAATGGCTTTAGTTCACATTCCGTTCTCATGTCAATGAGAAATAATGTTAATAAAACATATATTTTATCTGAATGGGCAGGAAGCGAGTTCTTAGAAGATTATTAATCTCTCGTGACTGAATTTGAAAGCAAAGCAAATCTATACTCTGATCATCTCCAGCAGAAACAACGTTTCCAGAGCCCCTAACTAGGTTCCTTCTTTAGAACATTTGTCTAAATGAAAAACAGCTCCTCTGCTGCTAAAGAAATCAATATATAAATTTCCCTTGTACATTGATTTCTATCAAGATTTACTGACTCCCCAGATACTCTTCTTTATCTTTGTACTCTAAGAGAAATAAACTTTTGTCTATCATTTAGAGAAAAGACCCCAGACAACACATTTCCATACACGCGGAGGCAGAGGAAGTATGGAGAGCTGGACTATATATAAGGCAGCACAGAGCATCCCCCCAATGCCCCCTGCGCCCCCAGCCGGGAGGCACAGCCGGGTGCTACACTGTCTGAGCAGGGGTTAACTTCTGGATACAGTTTGAAAGAAGACACACCGTTCCTATTTGATGAGGTTACTTCTTATACACAGCTAGCCTCCCTACTCCAGAATCTTTTCTCTTTTTCCTCAAATATAATAAATCTTTAAAAAAATAAAACCACAATCCCATCATGGTAGCATCCTGTTTTTACTGTCCGAGTTCACCTTCCTTTTATTGTCCATATGTCTTCACACTTGACAAACAGAATTAACATGCCATCTCGAAGAAGCTCAAGCGTGGGTTCAGGGATGTTCAAATGACGGTCTGCCGCAGAAGTACCCCCTACCAGCCTGACCTTCTTCAGAAGTGCTCTCTGGAGACTGGTTTTCAGAGCACCATAAAGCTGCCCAAAGGTGACCGAGCCTTCTTGCTTCCAAAGGACAAGATCTCTATTTCAGTTGTCACTGTGGTTTCCACTCAGGTTCTTTACATCAGGGGTCGCAAACGACGGCCCCAGGACCACAGTCCATCCACTCCCGTCTGCTTTTATAAACAGAGTGTCACTGAACACAGCCGTACTCCTTCATCTCCTACTGTCTAAGGCTGCTTCTGTGCCAGTGTGACAGCCCTGAGGAGCCACAACAGAGACCACAGAGCCCCAAATATTTAATATCTGGACTTCCACAGAACAAGTGTGGAGCCCTGCTCTAGATGTCAGCCTGATTCAGAGGTGCAACACACAACATGGACAAACAGTGAGACTAGGACCCACTCAATGACTTGCGGAGCCCAGTGCAAAATGAAAACGCGAGGCCCTGCGTGAAAAAATTATTACGAATTTCAAGACGGTAACAGCAGAGCAGTGAACCAGGCGTATACGAAACCCGTTGCGACTGGCTGAGATGGTGGAATAATCCTTCTTACAGGTGACAAACTCCAGGGCCAGCTGGAAACTATTCCACCCAGAAGCAGGAGTAAGAACTCTTCCAATTTGCAGCTTTAGAATCAAAATATCTTTTGCTCAACTAAAATGCTACATGGGTGCCCAAAATGAGAACCAGAGAATCAACATGGGTCTCTGCTCCAGCCATTTTATTCTGGAAGAGTCACTAGCAGGCTATGACTCTTCTTAGAATGTTTTTCTTTTTTCTTTTTTGGGGGGTGTGGGGGCTGGATAAAAAACAAAACACACTGGACTCCTTGAAAACAGCATTTTCATGTAAGCTGGCAAACAGATGCATGCTTTGACATGACAGAATCAGGTCGAATCAGCTCCGATTGTCAACTGTGTTCTCTGCAGCTGCTTTTCCTCTATCATAATTATTTCAGCTGTCATAATTTATTCATCCCCAGACTCACTTACATGTTCTAGGGTAACAAGTCCAGGCTTCCAGATCAGAAGGGATGGCAGCCCAAGTCACTTCTGCCCCTTCTCATCTGCCTAAAATTCTGACTGCAGAAGAAATATTTTCTGCATCAACATTTTTCTGCAAACCCAAACCAAAGATGGCTTCAAAACCAAAGTTAACTGACAAAGACTTTGTAAGCTTTCATGTTCACAAATCGGAAGCTAGAAGGAGGGCTCCCCCCCCAAAAATCCCATCAGAGACCAAGTATGTCATTTCTCTACTTTTTAGATACAAGGAAATGGCTTTCCTAGCTCGCAAAATGCACAGTGAATTTCCTGCAAAGTTACTAAGGAATATTACTCTTTCTGATTTTAAATAGATATAGAACAAGTCTTATTTACAACAGAATATCTGTTGTTGGAACAATGGAGGATACTGTATATGAAATAAACAACTTCAGATGCAATTATCAATGGTATCTTATAAATCTGGAAGCAAAGGTAGAGTAATTCCATATGGATTAAAGCTTAAACCTGTCTTCTTTCTTACTTTGATCCTTCATTTTTGTGACAGAACAGAGAAAATGCTTAAAGGTCTGATAACCAGTTGAGAAGGATAGTCAGGGCACTGAAGGGTGAAAATGTCCTGGAAAAAATGGCCAAATGCACAGCACTCCACTGGGTAGGGCCGCTCATCTGCACTGGAGAATGAGACAGAATTAAGTCAAGGTCTTGGTATAATATAAATTGAAAGTGAGTGGCTCATTGCTTAACTGTCCTTATACAGTCATTATTTCTATTAATACATATATCCAACAGAAATAAACAATGAATCTAAAAATCAAGGTACAGTCCTAGGTGACTCCTCGTCCTGCATCTTCCATAGTCAACCCTGCCAGTTCAATCTCCACAACCCGCTTCTCTTCAACCCCTCTGCCACCACTTTGATCTTTCCCGGACCAGGACTCGATAACTGAACCCTCAGCTTCCAGCTCAGCTGCCGACATCCGTACCCCTTAACAGCATTCACTGAGATCTTTCTTCATGAAACAAATTAGATCATGGCACTCCCCTGGTTACCACCTTTCAGAGGTTTCTCATGGCATTAAAAAGAAAATTCAAACCTTCAGCCATAACCAAAAAGCCCTGTATGATCTTGTCCCCCAGGCCCTAAGCACCTCTTCCACCGCAGCACGTATCACTGGACTTCCCGCTACGGGCTCCAGCCACCCTGGCCTTCTCTCACATCCTTGAACATGCTGAGCACCCCTCGTCCCTCCTCCTTCCTCCTGCTCCCCTCACACACCCGGCTTCTTCCCAGCTTTCAAGCTCAGCTCAAATGCCACCTCCTAGGATGGGCTGCCCCTTGGTGGCCCCATTCCCCACCGAGGTACTCTCTCTCTGTTGCATTGTGCTGTTGACCTCACAGCACTTATCATAATCCGTATCATCTTGCTTCCTGAATTGTTTTTCCAGCTTATCTCCTGCCTCTTTGAACCCTACCTCTCTCACTTCCTCATGTACCTCAAGAGATGCCTGACACACGGATGTTCCACATCTGCTGAAGGGCAAATTAATCTATAGATTATAAATATCAAGTACGTGTGATAACCATAGTTAAACCCTAAAAGCAGAAAATGAAATAGTTCATCTACATTCATTTAACAATTCAATTATTTATTTTATTTTTTTACGCGGGCCTCTCACTGTTGCGGCCTCTCCCGTTGCGGAGCACAGGCTCCGGATGCGCAGGCTCAGCGGCCGTGGCTCACGGGCCCAGCCGCTCCGCGGCACGTGTGATCTTCCCGGACCGGGGCGCGAACCCGTGTCCCCTGCATCGTCAGGCGGACTCTCAACCACTGCGCCACCAGGGAAGCCCAACAATTCAATTATTTGTGGAGAGCGTCCTATGCCAGGTACTATGTTAAGAACAAAGGAATTCAAAGAGCTAAGACCTTCTCAAAAATGTCATATTCTTTATTTAAAACAGGCAGTTGAAAAGAACAAGTGACACTACTATTTAGTATGTTTTCACATGACCCTAGGGATCTGTGGAAAAGTCTGAAAGCCCAGACAAGTAAGAAATTAAGCATCATCAGTACACTCCCCCAAATCCATGAAAAGTAGAGAGTGCATGACAGGGGTTTCCCCACCACGTTCCAGGTCTCTAAACCTAGGAGTCACCTCAACACCTGGGAAACTGGGGACAGATATAAAGCTTAGCTCAGTCAGTGGTCCAGAATGAAATTCACTTCCGAGGGGCTGTTCAAGATGAAAGCTACTGAGGTCAGACTAGGAGACTGCATGAAGGATAGATTTTGAAACAGACTGGAATTAGGAATTACCACATCTGAAAAAACAATGCCACTGTTCAAACTCTTTGAGAACTCAGCTTCTCCTGGCCCTCCTTGCAGTCCCAGGCTCCTCTGAGAGGTATCCACAATCAAGGCAGGCAGGTTCAAGAAGACAGAGGCCAGCGCACAACGACCCACTGGTCTGATTAATACCTCCATCCTTGGAGCGGGGGTGACTTTGGCCACATCTGTTTGTACCTACAGCCTGGGCTCAGCTGACCTCCCGGGCAGCAGCTATAGCAGCAGCATCCTCCTGGCTCACCCCGGGGTCATCCACACTGCTCCCCGGGGATGCTCCAGTTCAGAGGACCCAAAATGGGTCCTGTGCTAGAACAGTGTGAGCTCCAAGAAAGCAAGAAGGTACTTGTTGCATTTACCATTTGATCATTAGTGCCAATGCCAAGCACATAGCAAGTGTTCAATAAATGCTTGTTAAATAAATTATCCTCATTGCTCAAAAGCCAGGACTTGTTAGAACGACAGGAAAACTCATAAACGAACCAGCAGCTGTCAGAAAGGTAGGGTTCATGACCAAACTGGCACACACAGCCCATGCCTTCACTCTGAGCCAAGTCCGATAGCACTTTCTACAATGACAGTGGCTGATGCCTTGTAGAAAGTCTTTCCCCTACTAAGCTTGTTCTACACATCTCATTTTGGACAACAAAACCGCTGGTAACTTATAAAATTACAGACAAAATTTACAAATACAGATTTAGGGCTGTTCTCCTCACAAAGCATTATGTATCTAACTTCTTGGGAAAGGCCTCAGGACACCTCTGTCCTGAAAGGCTTCACAAAGCAAATAACAACTCAAGGGCAGTGGTAAAGATCTGAACTTTCGGGAGAAAGCTTAAAAACTGCTTTTGTGTCAGAGTAAGGCTGGAGGAGAAACTCACTGCTCCATGGTCTAAGGAAACCAGAAAGAGAACAACATGAGGAAAGCAGGCGGAATCCACCATTCATGATACTAGTCAAAGCTAGGCTGCAGCTGCAGTTATAAAGAGAAAGAAAAGACTAATGAGATTGCTCCTCCCCCGCCTCTTCCCACCCAAGGCAGTAATGAAGATTCACAGCTAACACATTAACTGGGGAATCGATAGACATGCCTGGATACAATACTGGTACACGGAAATAAATACACAGAAAAGACACAGATTCCCCGAGAATCCAATCAAGTGTTGTGTTCAATATTTAGATCACGTTTTTCTTTAAAAAAAAAAAACACAAACAAACAACCAAAAAAACCCAAACCAAAAATCTACTTTTTTTTCAGTGCCAAGAACAAGCACGTGATAAGTTGGCAGCTTTTCTACCTTTTGGGAATTTGAGTCAACTGCGTGGAAGTCCACCAATACTGTAAGTCATCCAACTAAAATTATTTGAAACTGCACAGTCTTTCTACACCAAAGGATATTGCTTTTAATTCAAAAATCGGATTACCAAGATCCTGCAATATTTTTCACTCCTAATGTAGACAAGAGGACATAAACGTGGATTCATCAGACAGCCTGTGAGATGAATGCACTCATTTGCTCAATCATAACACTGGACACAACAGAAATGCCCAGGGTGGACCATCTGAACAGCCCACCCCTGAACAGCTTCCTGCCACCCTGGTAAATTGCATCAAAAGACTCCTCCACCTTCCCTCCATTTCATACAATACTCATCCTTCCCTCCAGCAAGGCAGAAAGACCCCTCCTCAGCCCTCCCGGCCGCCCCCAACCTCGCAAAGCACTGACTCCGGGGAAGTGAGGATGCAGCCTTTGTCCCGCGGGTCGGGTCTCCCGGGCGCAAGCTCGGGCGCCCACCCCGCCAGTTACCTCTGCGCTCACCTGCAGACAAAGGCGCGCCGCTCCCTCCCCGCGGCCCTCACCTTGGCCTCCCGGGCGGCCCCGGGGCTGGGCGAGGATGCCGCCCCCGTGCCGGGGGCGAGACCAGGTTGCGGAAACCAGCCTCCCCGGAGCGGTCGCTCACACCAGCTGCTGTGCGTTCCTTCCGTCTCAAGTTGAAGCAAGTGCCATCCGCGCCTCCCCACGCGCGGCCCGCCCGCCGCCGCAGCCCATTGGCTGCTGGAGAGGCACGTGGGCCGCCCCCCTCCGTCCCCGCCTACCGCTCACTCCCCTGCCAGGTGCAACCGGCCAGGTGCTCCCAGCCGCTGGGGCCAGGGCCAAGGCGAGCAAAAGAGAGGGGCGGAGTACCCCCAATCCCACCTCTTTAAAAAGCTGACAAGCCGGGCCTGGGTTTCCGGTTTCTCTTACGACCAGCCTGATCGATGCCAGGGAGACGGGCCGTCCTGCAACCCACAACCAGAAAGCCTCTGCAATACTACAACTAAGCAGAAGCAAACTAGTTTAATCAATCAGGCAGCAAGTTTTGAACTGAGCTGAAAGTAGTTTTTACAGATTCCTTGACAATTTACACGAAGCCCATAACAGTGGTTCACCCCTCCACACCTTCCCCATCCCGGCCTCTCGTAAGGCACCTTTTGTTCACTGTTGACTTAAAGCCAGGATGGCACCCCAACACCCCCAACCCCCGCACATACATGGAAGCAGAAAAGTGTCCCCTTGGCTAAACAACAGCATTTAAGTAACAGTGCTGGCCAGCCACTGGCCAAAACAGTTCTGAAAGGAAAACCCAAGGTCTCTTACTGACCATATTTTTTGTGTACTGAAAGTACTTCCTTTTCCTAATTATATCTGGGCAAGAATAAGTTATTTGAGCCATTACAAAATGAAACAGGCAGGGAACATCAGCCATGTTTTCTGCCAAATTCAAAGTTCCATACACTCCTTTTATAAGGAAAGGAACAGAAAATACAAAATATACATGGAAAATCAAGGGAGTATGTAACTAAAAGGCCTTGTCTGGGTTTAGTAAAACACACCACAGATATACTGGAAACTCTTTTTTAATGTTCCTGTTTTAAAAGAGGATTAAACATCTCACTCATTCAACATTTATTAAGCTCTTCCTAAGTGCCAGGCTCTGTGCTGACAATTTTATATTAGGCTTTTCTGGTTAGCGACTGTTTTTCAAAGGGGGCATGATTTAATTCATGGTGTATTGAATATATGACCAGTAATACCTGAGTGATTTAGAAGAACTGTTTACAATGAACTGCTCTGGCAACCGCAGCTGTTTGGAACACAGCCCATACTAGAAGTGGGCATGGGGGTGGGCTTGAGTCTTGGGGTCCAGCAGTCAGAACAGGTGTCACCTAGTCTGGAGACATGAACTGACTTCACCGGACTGCACCTGTCACCCTGTCAGAGGGCACCTTTCCTTCCTTACACATAATTCTAGTCAGTTTGGTTATCTGCTTCTCTGCCTACAGCCAAGGGGAAGCCACAAATCACATGGGGCTGCCGGATGCCCACTGGTGACAGCACAGCATGACAGCCAAGGGTCTGCTGGCAGGGATGACAAGACCTGCCAACTCTACCTCCTCCTGCTGTCTCAAGCTCACCCCCTCTCTCCGACTCCAGGGTCACCACCTAGTGCCAAGCCCCCGTCTCCTCCCATCGGGATGGTCATAATAGTCTTCTCAGAGTCTCCCTGTTTTCACTCTTGTCCCTGACTGGCTATTCTCACTGCAGCCACACACATGTCCCTTTAGAAAAAGAAATCACAAATCCGAGCATCCACGCTCCTGCTTGCAAACTCTACAATGGCTTCCTGTTAGTTGGAAATAAAGTCCATAATCATTTTCGGGGTCTCTGAGGCTTCCTGGGATCTGTTCCGTATTTTCACTCTAGTCATTGCTACAACCACATTCCCTCCTCTTTCTGTCTGCTCCAGTTTCTGGAACATGCCCAGCTACTTCCCACCTCAGAGCCTTTGCACCAACTGTCCCCTACCCTTGAGATGCTCTTCACTGCACTACTCACCTGGCTAATCCGTCTCATCCTTCAGATCTCAGTTTACTTACCTGCTTGAGAAAAATCTTCCTAACAGTACCACCCATCCCACAACCCCAAGCATCCGGACTCTTCCTGAACAGTCCCCGTCTTCTTCATTTTCTGGTGAGTTTTATAAACGTATAGTGGGGTTTGGTTTTGTTCCTGAATAGTAAAGAATTCAGCCTTGGCCAAAAAAGAGGTCTGGCTCTTGCCATCGGCTTCTGGGAGGTAATCTTTAAGACAAGGAATGTCATACCTGATATGAGTGTTTTTGTTTACCTGGGGGTCTCGGGTCACACCAGATAGTCCAACAATGTGATTTAGGGTAGGGGCTTTGGGTCATTTGGCCTTAGTTCCACCTCTTGTGGGGCTAGAGACGTAGCTCAGCCACATGGATGGTCAACCATGTCCACGTGATGGAGCCCCCATAAGAAGTCTGGACACCAAGGCTCAGATGAACTTCCCTGGTTGGCAATACTCTGTGCACAGTCACACATCAGTGCTGGGAAGGCTATGCTGTCCATGAGCCCATGAGGAGAGGACAACGGAAGTTCCTTATGTGGATCTCTCCTGGACCTGCCCTATGTACCTCTTCTCTTGGCTGAGTTTAATCCGTACCCTTTAGCTGTGAGTGAGTTCTGTGAATCCTTCTAGCAGATTATCGAATCTAAGCGTGGTTTTGTGGGCTGTTCCTCATCATATTTTCAGCAGCAAGCACATTTCCTGACACACAGTAAGTGCTTAATACATTTAATAATCAAATTTAATAAATTACAATTTTTTATGGGTACTTTTGAAATGAGCACATAATCAGAATGTAATGCCTTTACAATTTAAGGAATAGATGTCCATTTTGCCAACTCCTACTTCTGAGTCAAGGTCCAGATCACACATCGCCTTTTCCCTGAAGCCTTTCCCCACTCCCTAGGGCTTGCCATTCTTGCCTGTGTTTTCTGGCCCATTGCTCTGCTTTCAGAGCAGTCAGTGGTATTGAAATGTCTCTTCTTGTGAAAGAACTATGTTAGATCAACTCTGAGTCCCTAGCACTGGGCATGGTGCTTACACAGAGCAGGTATACAAAAGGTGCTTGAAGAATAAAGGCAATTTTTAAAAAAAGGATTTGGTTTATTGAAAGATAGGTTCAGTTATCTGTGAAATCCTGGTACATCTTATAGCTCATTCCCTGAAAAATAAGGTAGCTGTTACTGTAGTAACTGAATATTATAATGGTGTTCTACTCTATTATTTTCTTTTTTTCTTTCTAAAAATAAAAATGTTCCTCAAAATTATTAACCACATTAAAACCCTGACATGTTTTAAATAAAAATATGAAAGCAGATCACCAGACTTTTAAGCATCTGACTCCCTAATTAGAATGAAATATTACAGTTTATTTACATAATACATTAAGAAAAAAAAAATCCAAGCCCTAATCTTATTCTCCTCTGTACAAACCTAACTGAAAATTCAAACAGCACACCAATAACCTATGGTGTCTGCAAGTAGCACAGAAAAATCAATTTTATTTCCTTCAGATCTGTATTTAAACTGGATAATAACTGCTATGATGTTCAACAGCCATAATCCAATTTCAGTTTATTTGATTAGATAAGTATAAACATCAAATAAGAAACTAATGGGATTGTCATAACAATGTTCACGCTGTTAACTCATTATAGGCAAAGCATTTTAATTTGCTCCTAGAAAAACGTGCTGCTAGAAAATATATAAATATGGATTTGAACAATCCTTAAATCCCATACACAAAGATCCTTACATGGCCTCACCCAAAGATAAAAGCAGCTTGGAACTTGGAGGCCACTTGAAACGCCCCCTGAATTTAGGATGAGGGAAGCTCCGATCGACTCCTTGAACATTTGAGTTTTTTGTTTTTGTTTTTAAACATTCCTTCGTATCACAATGCAGAATCACCGAGGATATCAAAGCAGCACCCACCTTGGTGGTTCTTAAATTATAATGTGCATAATAACTGTTAAAACGAAGATGCCCGGGCTCACTCCAAGACAGTGATTCAGAAGGTCTGGCTGGAGTGACCCGTTGCTCTTTTCACAAAAGCACCCAGAGGATTGGGAGGCAGGTGGCCTGTGAACTGTACACTGAGAAACTGTTCCCAGAGAAGGGGACAGGAATTCTGTGTGGGTGAGGGAAGTCAAATGACACAGATAAAGACAATGGACAATGCGATGCTGTAGCACTTTCTGTGTCCCCCCACTGGACTCTGAGCTCCTGGGAGCTCAACCATGCCTTTTTTGGTTTTGTGTCTTTGGGCCCAGGTCAGCACCGAGCACTTACTAAATTAAGTTCATCTGTAGCAGAGTGGCATGCACCCATGCTCTCACCTACAGGGACATCAAGTGAGTTAACCAGGGTGCATTTCTGAGGGTCATACATAATCCTAGCAAGGTTATCAACAGAGCAGGGGGGTGTTTGGGCAGGACCTAGATCAGTGCCTTTCAAACGTCAATGTGCAAATGCATCCTCTGAGGGTTTGTTAGAATGCCAATTCCCATTCAGTAGGTTTGGGGCGGGGCCTGCGTTTCTAAAAAGCTCCCAGGTGATGCCATGCTCTAGTCCAAAGACTCCACTTTCAGAGGCAAGAATCTAGATGTAATTTAGCCAAACATGGCCACAATGACAAAGAAACAGCAAAAACGGATGCAACCCTCAGATCTACAATGAACCTGGCAATGAAAGCCAAGGAGTGGTGGACCAAGAGTAATATTTCCCAATTTATTTTAAAGGACTGTGTACTTGATGGTTGTTCTTGGAAGAATCCATAACGTGCATTTGTAAAGGAAAAGCCCCACTGCCCCACAAAACATCAGATGCAGCAGAAGACTTGCTTGCACTCACACAACGGTGTGACCTTTATTCGAAAAGACCTCCAGGTTTTACTACAGTATCTCTTTTAACTCAGCTCTAGAGAAAATTTTGAGAAAAAAATATTCTCTTGCTCAATGGCCCGGAGTCTTCCTGTCCTGCTCTATAACATGCAAAGGCTGTTTATAGTAAGTGTGTACAACAAAAATCTTTGTAAGAGGAAGACATTTCCAAGCCCTACGTAGGGAGCACAGCCCATTTTCTTTATGCAATATTCAGCAGACGAAACCTCCCACTAGACCAAAGACAGTGGGCAGCTCCCCGGCACTCAGTGAACATTAAAGAGACTTGACTTATTCCCCGCCCCCTCCCCCCCGCCAGCCCCCCTCTCCCCTCCTGACAGTTCTCACGTTGCCAACTGCTACGTGGTGGGCGGTGAGCATAAACCGTTACCCTCGAGGATTCAGGATCCTAACAGAACCAACACAACACTCAATTCTTAAAATGCGTCGGCTCAACCATCTTCCTTCTCAGCCCCAGGGCTTGCTCTCTCTGGGACACAGAACTGCAAGGTGGCGCAGGGGCACTGACAGCAGGAGGATGAAGACACCTCCAGGCTGTCCTCATGTTCACTCAACAGGGACACTGGAGGGCCCAGGGAAACGCCTGTTCTGCGGCAATTTCCGTGATTAAAATGAGAGAAAGATCATGCTTGTGTTTTGCATTAGAAACTCTACCTTAAATTGATACTAAATCCATGGCTGGGAAGGTGGGGCAGGGGTAAGAGGGTAGGCGCTGGTACAGTGAAGCCAAGAGAAGTTCTTGAAATAAATTATGTTTTCCTTCATCTCGAGCCCACCACTGCTCTGGTTTATGTCCCTATAGTTTTGTCTTTTCCTAAAGATCACACACATGGAATCATATCATATAGAGCTTCTGAATCTTGCTTTTATCACTTAGCATAATTTTGGGGGAGGAAAGGATAAATTTTATTATAAGGCCCAACGTCTTTTTTCTAACTTTCTTTTTTTAACTTCCAGTTTTATTGAGATATAACTGACATACAGCACTGTGTAAGTTTAAGGTATACAGCATAATGATTTGACTTATATACATCATGAAATGAGTACCACAGTAAGCCTCATACAGATACAAAATTAAAGAGACAGAAAAAAATGTTTCCTGTGATGAGAACTCTTAGGATCAACTCTCTTAACAGCTTTCATATATGACATAGAGCAGTGTTAATTTTATTCATCATGTTGTACAATACAACCCTAGCACTTATTTATTTATCTTATAACTGGAAGTTTGTACGTTTTGACTGCCTTCATCCAATTACCCCCTCCCTACTCCCCCACCTCTGATCTCTTTTTCCTACGAGTTTGTTCATTGGTTTTTGAAGTATAATTGACCTACCACACTATGCTAGGTCCTGTTATACAACATAGTGATTAGATATTTCTATATATTTCAAAATGATCACCAGGATAAGTCTAGTTACAATATGTCATCACACAAAGATATTACATAGTTATTGACTATACTCCCCACACTGTACATTTCATACCCCTGACTCATTTATTTTGCAACTGGAAGTTTGTACCTCTTAATCTCCCACACCCTCCACACTCCTCTCCCTTGAGATAACCATCTTTTTGTTCTCTGTATCTATAACTCTGTTTCTGTTTTGTTATGTTTGTTCATTTGTTTTTTAGATTCCACATATAAGTAAAATCATACGGTATTTGTCTTTCTCTGTCTACTTATTTCATTTAGCATAATACCCTCTAGGTACATCCATGTTGTCACAAATGGCAAGATTTCATTCTTTTTCATGACTAATACTCCTTTGTATGCATATATATGCACCATATCTTCTTTTTAAATTTTATTTATTTATTTTTGGCAGCATTGGTCTTCATTGCTGCACGCGGGCTTTCTCTAGTTGTGGCGAGCGGGGGCTACTCTTCGTTGCGGTGCGTGGGCTTCTCATTGCAGTGGCTTCTCTTGTTGCGGAGCACGGGCTCTAGGCACGCGGGCTTCAGTAGTTGTGGCTCATGGGCTCTAGAGCGCAGGCTCAGTAGTGTCGCACGGGCTTAGTTGCTCCGCGGCATGCGGGATTTTCCTGGACCAGGGTTCAGACCAGTGTCCCCTGCATTGGCAGGCGGATTCTTAACCACTGCACCACCAGGGAAGTCTGCACCATTATCTTCTTAATCCATTCATCAACTGATAGACACGTAGGTTGCTTTCATATCTTGACTATTGTAAATAATGCTGCAACAAACACAGGAGTGCATATATCTTTTCTGATTAGTGTTTTTGTTTTCTAAATACCCAGGAGTGGAACTGCTAGATCATAGGTTAGTTCTATTTTTAATTTCTTTAGGAATCTCCATACTGTTTTCCATAGCTGCTGCACCAATTTACATTCCCACCAACAGAGCACAATGGTTCCCTTTTCTCGAAATCCTTGCCAACACTTGTTATTTGTTGTCTTTTTGATAATAGCCATTCTGACAGCTATGAGGTGATATCTCACTGTGGTTTTGATTTGCATTTCCCTGATGATTAGTGATGTTGAGCACCTTTCCAGGCACTTGTTGGGCATTTGTATACCTTCTTTGGAGAAAAGTCTATTTAAGTCCTCCACCCATTTTTATTTTTTTATTTTTTAATTTTTATTTATTTATTTATTTATTTTTGTGTGGTATGCGGGCCTCCCTCTGTTGTGGCCTCTCCCGTTGCGGAGCACAGGCTCCGGACGCGCAGGCTCAGCGGCCATGGCTCACGGGCCCAGCCGCTCCGCGGCACGTGGGATCCTCCCAGACCGGGGCGCGAACCCGGTTCCCCTGCATCGGCAGGCGGACACACAACCACTGCGCCACCAGGGAAGCCCCCTCCACCCATTTTTAAATTGAACTGTTTTTTTTTGCTATTGAGTTATAGAAATTATTTGTATACTTTGGATATTAACCCGTTATCAGATATATTGTTTGCAAATATTCCCATTCAGTAGGTGGCCTTTATTTTGTTGATAGTTTCCTTTACTGTGCAAAAACTTTTTAGTTTGATTTAGTCCCACTTGTTTATTTTTGCCTTTGTTCCCCTGGCCTGAGGAGACATATCCAAAAAAAAATGACTAAGACCAATGTCAGTGAGCTTACTGCCTATGTTTTCTTCTAGAAGTTTTATGGTTTCATGTCTTACATTTAAGCTTTAATATAGTTTGGATTTATTTTTGTACATGGTGTGAGAGAGTAGTCTATTTTGATTTTTTTGCATGTAGCTGTCCAGTTTTCCCAACACCATTTATCGAAGAGGCTGTCTTTGCCCCACTGTATATTCTTGCCTCCTTTGTCATTGATTAATTGCCCATATAAGTATGGGTTCATTTCTGGGCACTCTATGCTGTTCCATTGATCTATGTTTCTGCTTTTTGTGCCAGTACTGTTTTGATTACTGTAGCTTTGTAGTATAGTTTGAAACTAGGGAGCATGATATTTCCAGCTTTATTCTTCTTTCTCAAGATTGTTTTGGCTATTAAGCATCTTTTGTGTTTCCATATAAATTTTAGAATTATTTGTTCTAGTTCTGTGAAAAATGCCATTGGTATTTTCATAGGTATTGCACTGAATCTGTATTTGCCTTGGGTAGAATAGTCATTTTAACAATATTAAGTCTTCCAATCCATGAACACAGTATACCTTTCCATTTGTTTGTGTTGTCTTCAATTTTCTTTCATCAGTGTCTTACAGTTTTCCAAATATTAGGTCTTCTGCCTCCTTAGTCAGATTTACTCCTAGATATTTTATATTTTTTGATGCGATTACAAGAGGGGTTGTTTTCTTCATTCCTCTTTCGGATAGTTTGTTGTTAGTGTATAGAAATGCAACAGATTTCTGTACCTTAATTTTGTACCCTGCAACTTTACCGAATTCATTGATAAGTTCTAGCAGGTATCTGGTGGCATCTTTAGGATTTTCTATGTATAGTATCATGTCATCTGCAAACAGTGAGTTTTACGTCTTCCTTTCTAATTTGGATTCCTTTTATTTCTTTTTCTTGTCCAATTGCTATGGCTAGGACTTCCAATACTATGTTGAATAAAAGTGGCATGAGTGGGCATCCTTCTCTTGTTCCTGACCTTAGAGGACATGCTCTCCAGATTTCTGTACATTAATTTTGTACCCCGCAACTTTACCGAATTCATTGATAAGTTCTAGCAGGTATCTGGTGGCATCTTTAGGATTTTCTATGTATAGTATCATGTCATCTGCAAACAGTGAGTTTTACGTCTTCCTTTCTAATTTGGATTCCTTTTATTTCTTTTTCTTGTCCAATTGCTATGGCTAGGACTTCCAATACTATGTTGAATAAAAGTGGCATGAGTGGGCATCCTTCTCTTGTTCCTGACCTTAGAGGACATGCTCTCAGCTTTTCATTGTTGAGTATGATGTTAGCTGTGGGCTTGCCATCTATAGCCTTTGTTATGTTGAGGTATGTTCCCTCTATGCCCACTTTCTGAAGAGTTTTTATCATAAACTGATGTTGAATTTTGTCAAAAGCTTTTTCTGCATCTACTGAGATGATCATATGATTTTTATTCCTCAGTTTGTTAATGTGGTATATCACATTGATTGATTTGCAGATACTGAACAATCCTGCATCCCTTGGACAAATCCCACTTGATCATGGTGTATGATCCTTTTAATGTATTGTTGAATTTGGTTTGCTAATAATTTGTTGAGGATTTTGCATCTATGTTTATCAGTGATATTGGCCTGCAATTTTCTTCTTTTGTTTGATTTTGATATTAGGGTGAGGCTGGACTTAGCAAAAATGTTGAGTGTATCAGTGGTTCATTCCTTTTTATTGTTGAGAATTTCATGTATGGATATACCATTGTTTATTGATCTACCAGTTGATGGGTATTTGTGTTGTTTCCAGTTTGGGGCAATTATGAATAAAACTGATAATAAGAAAACAAACAACCCAATTTTTTTAAATG
The DNA here is from genome assembly GCF_002837175.3 of Physeter macrocephalus. Lineage (NCBI taxonomy): Eukaryota > Metazoa > Chordata > Mammalia > Artiodactyla > Physeteridae > Physeter > Physeter macrocephalus. Next base: position 78,370,384 of record NC_041220.1, on the reverse strand, counting down.
GGCATAAAATTTAGACATACACTTCATCAGAGAAGACAAAACCAGAGAAAACCAGCAGGTTTTCATAAGCACAAAAAGATAATCCATATAATTATTTGTTAGAAAAATGCAGATTAAAACTATGAGTTACCACTTCACACATTTGAGAATGCTGAAATAACAAAAGCCCACAAACAAACAAAAACTTGGCAATACCAAGCACTGGTGGGGATGCTGAGCAACTAGAACTCCCTGACACTGCTGGTGGGGATACAAAATGGTACAGTTACTTCAAAGTGCAGTTTGGCAGTTTATTATAAAATTAAGCATGCCATTACCATGCAACCCAGCAATCTCACTCCTAGGTATTTACCCAAAAGAAGTGAAAACTTATGTTCTCACAAAAACTTGTATGTGAATGTTTATAGCAACTTTATTTATGGTTCATGATTAACTTCCCTTTTAAGATGTATAGGTAATTGTCTTTTAATGGGTTTCCTAAAACTCCTTTGGTTTATTTTAGTTTTCCAAAGTTCACAGACCTGGGCATCTCAGTGATCTTTTAAAAATAATTAAGATTACAAAACAGAACCACCTACTTCCTTGGTGGTCACGAACCTCTATTCTTAGGAGCTTGCTGTTGAGTCTTAATCCTAGAGGAGAGTTTAAACAGGAGCTCACCTTGTTATTGCCACTTCCAGAGCCAGGAAGCATAAAAAGAAACAAGGTGGCATTCTGACCCCTGACTGTTCTTAACCTTGACTCCCTCCTTCACCCCACTTTGCTCATCCCCCAAAGAGATACCAGCTACATCAGGGGCCTATGCAAAGTAAAGCAGATAAAATGTGCCAGCATTTTGATCCTTCAATGTAAAGTTCAAATAAAAACATCATTTATAATTGCTAATATTTGTTTTATCTTCATGCTCAACTGGAAGCTCCTAATTGGGAAGGACTGTGGCTTTTTGGGTCAATTCTGGTACATCATTGAGCATTGGTGTACTTGTTTTTAATAAACAAAGCTTTATTGGAACACAGCCACAGTCATTCATTTATATCTTGTCTATGGTTACTTTTGCCTAACAGTGGCAAAGTTGAGTAGTTGAGACAGAGACAGAACGACCCATACAACCTAATGTATTTATAGTCTGGCCTTTTATAGAAGAAGTTTGCTGACTCTTGATCCAACAGAATGGCCCATTTAATCATTCAATTAATATGAATTATTAGTGTACTATTTGCATAGCATTGTATAGCTACAAATTACTAACATTTGTGTAGCATTTTATATCTTCAGGTATGAACAAATGTCTGCTCATATCAATCATTTCATTACAGAATCCCATTAGCCCTATTAAGTCGGCTATTATTATTATCACCATCTCCCTTTACAGACAAAATAGGCTCAGAAAGAATGAGTGAACTTATTTATAAGAGGTGAAGCCAGAACTGCAACCTATCTCGTTTCTCCAAATCTTCTGCTCTCATCACAAATAAATAAAATGTAATAAATAAAAAGACAGCACACACAGCAAGCTGATCAGTTAGTAGACAAGCTAAGATCACCTTGGATTTTCATCTGCTTAATGCTCCATTGAACTCTTTCAATTAAAGTAAGTTCCACACAAAGTTCACATGTCCTCTGAGATGATGTCCCCACTTACCCTTATTACTGACGCTTTTAGAGATTGCTTAACCTACAAAAGACTGCTCTTTGTTACAAACTCTATTCCTTGTATACATATCAGTTAATTATATTCATTAATTATCAGAGTTGACTCAGGTTTTATGGGAACGAAAGCTTAGACAATTTCTGGGGACTTCTTTAAGAAAATGAATACAAAAATATGTTCCTTTTGCAAATTTTACAAAAACCATGTGCACTTATCAATAGGCCCCCTCCCCAGGGCCTTGAAAGGGGCCCTAAATTTTAAGCTTCACTATCGTAATAGTAAATCCTCCTCTGTGTATTATCTTTCCCCCTAAAGAAAGGAAAATCATATAATCCAGGTTAAGTTCCTAGCAAAGAGCGGAGCCTTCTGACTGAGCAGACTAATCATTTAAATCTGCCACGCCCATCACTTTCTCTTAAAGCCACAAAACTGAAAGCACTATGCCTATTCTCAGCAAATTCTCTCTTCAGCCTAGAGCAGTGGTTTTCTAAGTGTGGTCCATGGATGAAATTAGCCTCACTTGGGAACTTATTGCTACTGAATCAGAAACTTTTGGGGATGGGACTCAGCCGTCCTTGTGTTTACAGAGACCTACAGCTCATTCTGATGAGTACTCAAGTTTGAGCATCACTGGCTATTAGGCCATACATTCCACTTTCTCCACTCATGTAAAAAATTTTTTGATGGAAAGAGAGGAGACTATATCATTTAAGCAAGTTCATAATTTCTCTTTAAGAACAAAACAATCTAATCATCAATTTTAACAGTAAGTGTTCCCATTTTTAGAATTTTGGAAAACTATGACATGTGAGGTGTGTCAGGATTAACCAGAAGGAGAGAAGCAAATGCTCACAGCTCAAAGTCTACTTTGATGACTTCTGAGTGCACTGATGATAAATTTAAATGAATTCATGATTTATTAACTGAGTGGAAAATGTATATTTAAACACTCCTGATAGAGTCAGAAGACTGAATCAATAATTCCAAACTCTGAATCATCTTAGAAGTTGAAGGAACTTCCCACAAAAGACCTAAATTACTTACCTCAAGCAAAATTCCTTATTTTCAAAGAGTAGGAGTTGGACCAAATTGGTCCTTTTAACCACCAATGAGCCATTTTATTATTTTAACCACCAAGGACCTCTTATTTTAATATATATTTCTTATACAAATAACAAGCTAGTGTGATTTGTCCCCATGTCACTTTTCTCTGTTAATCAAAGGTATGCTTAGCCACTACTCATAACTTCTGATCAGCATGAGCTAACCAATGTTGCCACTCTGAGATGATGTATTTTCATTCCCGCCAGAGGCAAAGACCCTTACCATTTTAGTTGGCCCGCTTATTTTTCACAAGTGCGTAGTTTTCCTTTTGCCCTCTCCTCACCTACAAAATGCAAATAATAAAACCTGCCTCCTAACGCTGTTATTAAGAATTAAAATTTAACAAACAAAACAAACAAAACCAGATATAATGTGATTAGCACCGCCTCTGGTGGATGGTGGGCACCCAGTTGTGCTTCCCATGATTATGAATTAGGCTGTGAGAAATCTTGAAATGGGCTCTCTAGTGCACACATGTGATGCCCTTTTCTGTAAGACACCACACCACCCCAACCTATGTGGCAGCAGCAGGCCCCCGGGTGACATCTTGTATGAAGTGACCTGGCCAGTCAGTCTGACCAGGATGGGCACCTGGTCTATGCTGGGTATGAGTCTCTTCCCTTAGGAATTTAAAATTGAGAGACTACACTCCAAGACTGGCTGGAAAAGAAATGTACGGGGTCACTTTCTACCATAAGAACTAAGAAGCAGAGACGAGAACAAAGCCAAGAATAGAGGTGAAAGATAGAAGTGATCTGATACTACTTCAGACCCTGTTCTGCCCTCTTGGCCATCCCCCTGCCTCAGGGTTCCAGAAGACACCCAAATCGTCTTTTGCTTAAGATCACTCAAATCATTTTCTGTTGCCTGTGATCAATGATCTTTCACCCCACCCCACACTGTGGTGGAACCCCATGAGGACTGAGGTCAGTTCCAACTTGGTGATGTATGACCCCAAAAGCAGTCACTGGCTGTGAGGATGGCTGTTCCTCAGCACCCATCATGGAGCCACATCTTCCAGTATGTGGGTGTCAAAAAGGAAGGGGGCCCTTAGGCAAGACATACGTTGTAAATTCAGACTAATTAGAGTCGAAGATACCAGCCCATTCAAAGGCTCCGTACGTAGAAGGAGAGATGGAGTGAAAAGGGTTTCATGCTGGAGTCTGTCACCCACCAGCCGTGGCAACCCGGTTAACTCACTTCACCTCCTGAGTCTCAGTTTCCTTCAGAGTTTCCTCTGAGGTGTACGAAACAATGATGACAATAGCAACAGCAACAATAATAATGACAGTAAATGTTTACACAGTCTATCGGTCGGGGCGCAATGATGAATACAACAACTGCTCTAAATATCTGAAGCAGAGGGAATTTAATGGAATTGGTGACATGGGTGATGGAAGAGCTGAAAAGCAAACAGGAGATAGGGAGGCACTTAGAGATCAGCAACAGGAAGCTGAAGGGCCCAAGGAGGTGGAGGCTAACCAGCAGAGCCACAGCCATGGCGGCCTGTGCAGAGGAGGCTGGGGCCCTGAGGAGACACAGCCTGGAGGTAGAGAGGGGAGAGGAACCATGGCCTCCCTTCCTCCTGCTTTCAGCGCTTCCAGTGGCCGAACCCAGGCAGAGGCTGGAAACACAGCCTGCAGGGGCAGAGGCCAGCAGGGGAGGACGGGAATGGAACTGAGGGCAAAAGGACCAGGGCTCTCACTATGTATTATGTATGTGCCAGACACTGTTCTCAGCTCCTACCAAGAATAACCCAGTTACCCCTAGGTGGTAGGCAATGTAATTCTCTGATGAGGAAACAGGTACAGAGGGGGTTAAATAACTTGCCCAAGGACACATAAATACTTGGTGAAAGGGCTGGGATTCAAATCTTAAAAATCCATTTTATTCCTTCCGGTGGTACACCAAACAAAAACAAAAGACCACATTGTTGCCAGCACTATGTGTCTGTTGTTAGACAATGCAAATGTTTTAAAGATTTAATATTCAAACACCGTATTTACGCTGTTTTACCCACAAATGAATGTACGGGGTGTTCTTGGTCCTTCTGAGCACTGCAAACTGCTCCATGCCGGGAGATGCTACAAACTCAGAGCCCTCCTCATTCACAATCAGGTACTGAAAGCAAGTTTTCCCATTGCGTGCATGGTCACAGCACTCTAGAACAATTCTGTCCTTCCTTTCTTCCTTCAATAGATATTTATCAAGAAATCACCAAATTTCAGATACGATGGGTAAGTACTGAGAGTATTCAATATTTGACCCCCCCTTTTTCTTTCAGTTTTTACCTTTCCTCTATCAAAGTTATTGTTAACCAATGACTCTGGGGCAAGCCAACTGTGTAAGGGCCTAGATGAAGTAATAATTCCAATAATTACTTGTTCAATACTCATGCTGTGTCATGCCTATGTCCTACTCCATGGCCATGGCAGACATGACTAACAGATCACAGAACCCCTCAGCCAAGCCTGGATCTGGTTTCCTGGCTCTTCTCCACCCAGCATTTCAGGCCCTTCATGTCATGAGAGCCAAGATGGTGAGTAACCCCTACTTACTAACCTAGCATTAGCATAAACATTTCCTAAAAATAAGGCAAATGTCTAAAGGGACTGCTTTATAAACAAACTAGGCTAGAATTTTAGATTCTGAAGGCAGACAATGAAGTATGTAAAACCACAAAAGCGTTTGAGAAAAAAATTGGCTTTGGTATTCCTTTCTTTAAACTTTTGCATTAGTTTCCTTGCCAATTACATAACTGTTTACTTTTCTTCATAGCCTTAATGTTGTTGTGAAGGCTTATTACCTGTGGTACTTATCACTACATACTAATATTTAGTAAATACTAAAATTTATTGGAATTCATGTACATTAACATATCAGGTTCTATATACTACTTTGGAAATGGAAAAACATGGGGTCACCCCACTATGCACATCTGTATTTCTTGAAAGGAACAAAATGCAAATGAATACGCACTACATTACCTTCCAGCTTAACTGGCAGAGAGAAAAAACATTCAAGTGTCTAAAAATGTAGGTACCAAATCATGTTATACATCATTTTAGAGGAAGACATAGTGCTCTGGCAATAAACTACTCATCTGTGAAATGAAATAACCCTTCTAGGAAAGGATGATTAATTATTTAATAAACATTGTGTATTTTTAGATTCACTAAGAAAAATAAATGGGAGGAGCCAAAGAATGGCAGCAGCAACCAAAAGCTGGAAGAAGATGTAAGGAATTGATTTCTTCCCCAGGCTTCTGGAGGGAGTGGGACCCTGCCCACATCTTGATTTTGGCTTAATGAAACTGATGTTGAACTACTGGCCTCCAGACTGTGAGAGAACAAATTTCTGTAGTTTTTTAAGCCGGCAAATTTGTGATAATTTGTTACAGCAGCCTTAGATAAACAAAGACACTGACCTGCTGAATTCAAGCTGGGAGTTTCGCTATGTGGCCCCTTCAGCTTTGCTATGACCCAAATGCCAGGAGATATACCCCTATCCTGGTTAGGAGCTTTCAACTCTTTTTCTGAAGCTTCCTTCTCCCTTCACCTGTGTGATCCTCAGCACAAGTAAAAAAAATTGGGGTGATCATGTTAACAACTACAAGGAGTAGGAAAAACCACTGGACCAGGATTTAGAATTCATGGTTTCAGATATAGCTCAATCACATTTTTTCCCCGGTGCAACACTAAGCAAGTCATGTGCAAGTTCTGGGTCTCATTTTCCTGATCTGTTAAAGGCATAATACTATGTCCTTTGGTCTCTGAAAAGATTAAAGGAGATAGTGTACACAGAGCCCTAAACTATAAAGCATTATATTAAAATATGGAAAGAGTTCTGATTATTCTCCCTTCTCTCCTTCATACAATTAAAAGCATTTTTAAGCACCTAATATAAGGACAGCATCATGCTGAGTTACATACAAGGAAGTATAAAAACATGGTGCTGGCTATCAGGGAATTTACAGTCTAACTGGGGAGACACACACACTTACAACATTAAGTAACAACACAAGGTTGAAAGATTAAGTGCCACTAAGATCTACATGACTACAGAGATAAAAGAGATCATAGGGCACTGCAGTGATGTGAATATCCAGTCCCCTTCCTAGAGGAGTATATCTCCCCATCCCCTGAAGTCAGGCTTGGTCACATAACTTTGCTTTGGCCAGTGAAATGTGAACAAAAGGGTTAAGTGTTGTTCCCAGGCAGAAATTTTAAGAGTCAATGCATCTTTTCCTCCTGATACCATGGCTGGCAATACTCTAGTCTAAATAGTGACTGTATCGTCTGCCTTGGACACAGAATGAGGACAATACTACAAGGAGCAGTACCTCCAGCCAACATGCCATGGACATTTAGTAGAATGAGGACTGTTACTGAGTCTTTTGGTTGTTACTGAAGCATAACCTAGCCAGTGCTGACTGATGCAAATAGTGACAGAAAGGCTAACGGAAAAGGTGGGACCCAAAGTCATAAGGACAACAATATCATCTAAAACTTGTATAGGGCTTGGCAGTTATATTACAAAGTGCTTCATGGGACTTAAGAACTCATGTAATTACTTCCTATTACTCTTCCACTTAGTACTGCCCATGAGGGCAGGAACCATGAAGTGCTTGTTCATAGCTGTATCCTTGGTGCCAAGCATAGTGGCTGACACATATTGGGGACTTAATACATGGGTGTCTACTAAGTTCCCAGAGAGGCAGATGGGACCATACAAGGAAGAAGGGGGGAGAAAAGAAATTCCACAGCTTGACACTTCAAGGGAGGAATAAGGAGATATGGCCTTGGGCATGATGAAAGCCACCTTGATAGATCATTTAAAAATACACAGGTACGGGCTTCCCTGGTGGCGTAGTGGTTGAGAGTCCGCCTGCCGATGCAGGGGACGCGGGTTCGTGCCCC
>NC_041220.1:78346781-78362607 GCF_002837175.3 Physeter macrocephalus | reverse complement strand
AGCCTGTGCTCTGCAACGGTAGAGGCCACAACAGTGAGAGGCCCGCGTACTGCAAAAAAAAAAAACCCCAAAAAACACAGGCACAATTATGGTTAAATTGTAAAGCTTAAAAAAAAAAAAGATGATGCCCCTTCCGGATGATGACAGCCATTTCTGTTCTCCTCCTGCCCTGATTAACATACCTTTGCTATAATCTGTTCTAACAGCATGATTTCAAGGCATAAGACAATGATTAACAACATTATGATTAAAAGTGACCCAAGATTTAAAGACTTAAGATATACACCATCTTCTCTTTTTTTTTTAAAGAAGCACTCTAATTCGTATAGACATATTAAAACTTTATCTTTTATTTAAAAAAAATTTCTCTCCCTTTTATTTCAACCCTTGACTTAGTGAATTTAATGAATAGGATTAGGCTTTATCTTTCTTAATAGATATCTTCTACAGTTTCTCCTAAGTCGAACAACAACAACAAAACCCAAAGCAACTCAAGCTAGAAGCTATATAAAGATAAATCAAAATACTTCCTCTAGGCAATAAAGGGGCACAGACAATTAATCTAGGCCACCAAATTTGCGGGGGGAAATATATTAAGAAATTCCACTCCATCCATTAGACGTAATGCTTTTAGTAATTGCTGTTTATCTTTGTAATGAGATCCCTGGTGGTAGAGAAAACTAGTCTGGTAAAGCAAGTACCTTGAGGGCTGAGGTGATTTCTGCGACACTATTATTCTCTAATTCATGGAGAAAGCCACAAATGTCATTTGGATTGGTCAATAAATATTAATTGTCTGCAAAGATATATTTTAAAATTTGCTGTTCTTAAAGCCACCCAGGGATTGTACAGGGGGAAAAAAAACACTCAAAATACTCCTCACTGCAAAATGCATAGCATTTACCGATTGTTGAATAATAGGGAAATCAGAAAAAAAAATCTGTATTTTAAACACTCTATTGGTTAATGGGGCATTACAGCTGGACTCTGTTTACTTATTAAAATTTATATCCCATTTGCTTCCCAAAAGAGTTAAATAGTTTACAATGAAAGGCACACATTCTATCAGGCTCTTAAATTAGAAAAGTAAAATTTGAAACCAGATGGAAGGAAGAAGTGAGTCTATAAATCAGTTAGGCTAAATATTAATTTGAACCACATTCAACCATTTCTGATCCACAAAAAAGGCAGTCATATAGTTCAGTCTATTCTTATTATGGCAATTGAGGGTTTGATTTAACACAAAACTTCCTGGCAAAAAGGGAAAGGTGACCTAGTATGCAATTTTCACTGTAGGCCAAATTCTCTGAGAATTCACTGACTGCACTGAAAGCTATGCTTGTGAGAATACTATACTTTTCAGGGCAGGCATGGGGGTGGAGTGCTAGGCAAAGTAACATCTAAAAAGAGAGATCTGTGATAACAGATTGTGATATAGAGTCATCATTCAGAATCCCTAGATCAGTGTAGTTCAGTGTTTTCCAATCTGGCGGGCTCCAGAAACGCCACTGATTCCCTGAAGTTCATTGGTAGGAAGCAATTAATGTGTTTTATGCTCACCAAGTTTTAAGTGCAGGACAGCTTAGAGCCTTCAACAGCTAAGCTGTGTATTCGGGGCTCTCTGAGAGCAGGACGTTTCCTAACATTAACTGTCTGTGGAATCTTTTTAAATTTAAACACCAGGTATTAAGCTGGTAGAGTGTTCAGTTCAAAGACTTTTTGGAAAAGTTAACCAAAGATCAGTGTTATTCAAACTATAATCAATTAGTGGTCACAAACAGCGTTTTGAAAGTTAAATAGAACAGAGTGTAGCAAAGAAACAAATCAAGGAACAGAACACACTGCGAATCTAAGTACTGTCGTGTAAAACTTTTGTGTGAGTCAAGGGAAGAGAGAGAGGCGGGAGGGGGAAAAACTAGGTCATGCCATAAACTGTATTTCTTACAGGTTAGGACAAAATAGCTTGAAAGCCAATGACACAGAAAAATAGATGATTATAAAGAACGTGGGAGTTCACACACAAATTTTTAAAAATCTAATAACTGTCCGTGCAAAATTTATTTCCACGTGGGTAGATACACACATATAATAATCAAGTAAAATAAAGCTTCTTCCTTCAGAGGTGCTGGGGTGTAAGTTCCCATAGGCTCTGGCTGTGCCCCAGAGGAGGGAATAGTCAGTTCAATCCAAGGAAACATAAAGGTCTCACCAGGAGGGTTTAGAAAATGAGCAGGCAGGAAAGGGCAGTGCGGGGCAAGGGCACAAGCCGGTGCAGCTGGGCATGTGCACTTGGCCACCATACTGGACGGGAGGTGGAGGAGCCTGGGGAGGGGCAGCTGACTTAAGTATTAAGAGGCCAAAGCATTAGGGTCTGACCACTCCCTACATGTGGTGGGGGTAAGAGGACCCCCAAGTTGTTGACTGTGTAGCTGACTAGATGGCAGAACCATGAACCACACTGGACTAAGGGCAAAGGTGACCTGGCCATAGGTTAGCCAAGCAGGCGCCATGCACACACGACTATTTATGGCCTTGTGGTTCGCAGTAAGGAGAGAAGCTTCCTTCATGAGGCAGCTGAACTCGTTGGAGTTCAGACAGACGCTTACAGATTTAGGAGTGATTTGTGCCCTCTTATCCTTATCCCAATCTCCATTCCAGTTATGTCCAAAGGCAGATGGGGTGGGAGGGCTGCTGAGGGGTCAGGGCCAGGGAGAATCAGACACTTTCGATCTGAACTAAATATCTATTTCACAGATTTGGTAATCAAAGAAATGATACTGGTGCCTCTACTGGTGCTGTATGTAAAATTCCTGCGTCGTTCTCTATTTAGTTTGTCTCCTGGGACCGACCTGGTTTCGGTGCCCTCCTAGAAACATTTGGTTCTACTGGGCTACAGACTGAGACTTAGATTTTTCTGGCTTTGTTTCCGATAAATTGATACTTGGGAGTTCTCCTTTAGTGGGTAGCAAGAAAGGATTTAGAGATGAAGAGGCAGGAGCCACAAACAATTTTCCAGTTACAAAGGGACCCTCCTTTCTATCATGACCTTCCCCATTCTGGGCTGGGCGACTCAGGGTACGGGGCCCGGGCGCGTGAGCCCTACCTGAATGCGGATCTCCAATAGGCCAGGGTGCTCTGTGCAGGTAAAAAGAAGCCTTTGAAAACAGAGCTGGAGCCACTCACCCAAAGAGCCAGACTTGGCAAGACAGGGGAGATGACTAGGCCTAGAGAAGCAATTAGAAGCACAAGGCACTGCCTGCGTAGAGAAAGGCAGTCCTCATCTGGTTGGCCCTTTCTACTCCTGGTCAGCCCCCTGCCGCATTACTTGACAGTTCTGTTTGCCACGTCAGCAAGCCCCGTACTCAGCCTCCCCCAACCCCGGGCTCCTTCAGAGCCTGTTAACTGGGCACCTCTAACCCCAGCCCATCCCACCTCAGTACTTTCAAACACTCCTTGCCCTCGGGCATGCTTCTGGTGTAAAATAACAGGTAGAATGACAAAATTTTCTACGTTTTATTTTTTTACTCCCCTACCATCCAGCTTCTCTGGATATGCGAATGGCACCAGATCCAGTCTGTCACCCATTGTGTGTTCCTTTATTTATAATCTAAGTGATTCTTCCTGGGTTTGGAGAGATTTACCCTTTCCACTGAAAATGAACTCCTTGGCTCATATATTTTCCATTTGGCCCCAAGCCTGATTTGGTATTTCCAATCTCTGGCCACCGCGACAAAGCCTGCCTGATTCTGCTCCCAGGACTTTTTTTTTTTTTTTTTTTTTTTTTGCGTTACGCAGGCCTCTCGCTGTTGTGGCCTCTCCCGTTGCGGAGCACAGGCTCCGGACGCGCAGGCTCAGCGGCCGTGGCTCACGGGCCCAGCCGCTCCGCGGCACGTGGGATCCTCCCGGACCGGGGCACGAACTCGCATCCCCCGCATCGGCAGGCGGACTCTCAACCACTGCGCCACCAGGGAAGGCCCTCCCAGGACTTTTTTACCCTCAGAAATTGAGTCCTTGCCTGAGGACTCTGACTTTAATTTCTTAATTCTTGCTTTTGATTTCCTTTCTCTTCTTTACTTTTCTAAAGAGCAGTTCCCCAGGGCACTCTTTGGGAGCTGCCTAGAAAAGAATTCCCAGTTGAAGTTATAATAAAGAAACAGGGCACCCGGTGCTGGAGCCCAAAGGTTGTGTGCCGTGCTAAGAGGGAAAACAGGGAACATAACTCGGTTCTCCTCTTGCCGAAGGAGAGAGGCCAGCGAGCTGGAGGAGAGAAACGTGGGCCTCATTGGGAGCTGGTACAGCTCATGCTGACACAGACAGGTATGACAGCAGCAGGAAGTCTCGGATCCCAAGTGACTGGACTGAAAAGCTCATTACAGGATAATTTTCATAAATTCTCACTTTTTTCTATTAAAAAAATAACTCCTGCATACACAATTCATTGCCAGGCTTTAATTCACAGCTGTGATACATAAGCACCAAGTCTGGTTTAATAAGAGGGTTAGAAACACACTAAGCCACTTGGTGGGGGCAGGGAGAGGGCAGGTTCTAAACATCAGTGTTGGCCTTTGAAGAGGCATCACGTCATCAGTCAAGACTCACAGGGAACCAATAACGGAAGAGTTTTAGATATTTAAAGTCAAAGACAAAATAATGCGAACCTCCCAGGTTTTAAAATTTCTCCTGATTTTTATAATCTGTTACAGTTGACCCAGGGTAATATTTCAAGGAAATATTAATTCTTAATAAAAGTATTGCCCCCGGGGACAATGCCTGACAGCTCTAGGAAAGCACCTTCACATCTCTGCCATCCCAGCAAAAATCCCCACTGCAGATGGAGAGGCTGGGACACTAAGTCCTCAACACCAGGCCCAGCGAAGAACCATGATTAAATTGCATATGGTGGGATTCCTATACCAGTATTCCTTCTCTTGACCAACCGGGCTCTCAAAAACTTGACATAATTATATGTGGTGAGACTCCCTGAGTTCTACCCAATGTTCTCAAATTCTCTTCTCCAGTAACCAACTGTGCACCATGATATTGTAATATAATAAGAAATCTATATTTGGTTTTCATCCATGATTCCTGACACAAAGCTTCCAAGACCCTTGTAATTTCCTGAGTGGTAGGAGCATCTTCTGTTATAATATTTGGTCTTAGACCCTGGTTCCTGACACAAGAGCTTTTAAAACCCTTGGACTCTCCAGAACGACAAGAGTACCTTTTTGCACATTAATGAGATGTCTGGGGGCCCTTACATAGCTTCAGCGTGAGGGCTGCTCCCAGAAAGACCAGGTTGTGATTAAAGGGTTGGAACTCACAGTCTCACCCTAACCTCCAGGGAAGGGAGAAGGGCTGGAGATTGAGCTAGTCACCAACAGCCAATGATTTAATCAGTCAGCCTATGTAATGCAACCTCCGTAAAAACCCTAAACGATGGGGTCAAGAGAGCTTTGGGGGTCGGGGGTCGGTGAACACATCCAGGTGCCAGGAGGGTGACATACCCCAAACTCCACGGGGACAGAAGCTGATAACCCTTCTGGACCTCACCCTTTGTGCTTCCTCATCTGGCTGTTCATTTGTATCCTTTATAAGAAACTGGTAATAGTAAGTAAAGTGTTTTCCTGAGTTCTGTGAACCGTTATAGCAAATCATTGAACCTAAGGAGAAACCTCCGTGGGAACCTCTGATTTACAGCTGCTCTCGGGCAGGTGTAGGGGTGGCCTGGACTTGTGACTGGCGTCTGAAATGGGGGCAGTCTTGTAGGAACTGAGCCCTTAACCTGGTAGTCAGTGTCAGAATGGAATTAAACTGTGGGACACCCAGTTGCTGTCGGCAGAGACCTGGAGAGTTGCTTGGTGTGGAAAACTGACACATTTGGTGTCAGAAGTGTTCTGTGAGTGAAACGAATCGGAGCTGCATTATGCTCTCAATCATTGGATTCACCAGGAAGCCCCAAATCTCAGACGGTTACATTTAAGTAAAAGAGTTCAAGGTGATAATCTGTGTAGGAAAACCAGTGACTATCCATTCATCTGCGATAACATAGGGCTTTTAGCGATTTATCAAACACTTAATCATTTGTTGAGTATACACGACAGGCCAAGTGACCAAGTGACGCTTTAGGTTACAATAGTTACAACTTTTTCTGCTCTCTAAGACATGAATCCATGTCTGCGTGGGTCATTAGGCTTCTTCTCCGCTGACACTACTCTGACTTCTGGTTTCGGAAGGCTCTAAGTGTTCCAGGAAGATCACAGTACTTTCAAGACTGACAGAGAATCACTGGAGCCTAGTATGATGGATCACCCTCATGCTACATCCAGAATGGGCCATCCCTCACCTGGCTTGGGACTCAGGGGAAGCGTGAGATGGAAGTTGCTCAGGGATCATCTTAAGAATTTTTTGCTGTTGACACGACAATCTCAAGCTCCCAAGCTACACCACCTGGTGCTGAAACATGCTCATGAGAAACAATGGATTAGGCACTGAACCAGCTATCAAAACACAGGATGTGTTCCTCAGAAGAAACTGTTGTCTTCATAGATCCACTAAGGAAGGATCGGCTTGAAGACACTCTCAAGGCATTCCTCTGAGGGAAACTTTTCTTAGACAATCACTTTCCTTACAGGTTATTCTAGATTGAAAGTAGTAGCAAGCATCCCAGCATGATTAATAGAAGGCAAGAAGGCCACTTCTATAGAGATAAAATATAACTATGGTGTAAGTCAGCAGAACAGTCAAGTAAATCCTGATGCCTCTGTTTATCATGTGTCTATATTAAAAAGAAATTAGCTCTAGAGGTCAAGATAATACTGGCACATAGGGAGAGAATTACTGCTCTCTCCCTGAGGCAAGGCAGCATATACCTTAGATTAAACTTTTATCAGATCTTGGGATTCCATCAATCTTTCATTACTAGCTGGCTCAGAGAACCCTTTGACTACATGTCATTAGGAAGCTCTCCATCCTCCCTGTGAAGACCCACCTCCCTCCATCACTCCTAGGAAAAGAAACAATGGCAAAGGGAAAATAGAGACAACTTTCAATTAGATGCAAAACCAAGAGGCCCAGGACTTCCCTGGTGGTGCAATGGTTAAGAATCTGCCTGCCAATGCAGGGCACATGGGTTCGAGCCCTGGTCCGGGAAGTCCCACATGCCATGGAGCAACTAAGCCCGTGCGCCACAACTACTGAGCCTGCGCTCTAGAGCCCGCGAGCCACAACTACGGAGCCCATGTGCCACAACTACTGAAGCCCACGTGCCTAGAGCCCATGCTCCGCAACAAGAGAAGCCACCGCAATGAGAAGCCCGTGCACCGCAACGAAGAGTAGCCCTCGCTCGCAGCAATTAGAGAAAGCCCACGCGCAGCAACGAAGACCCAACGCAGCCAAAAATAAAGAAATAAATTTATTTTTAAAAATGTGGATATTGAAAACATTAAAAGAAAAACACCAAGAGGCCCACTGTTTCTAAAACCCTGTCACCTAAAACAGAACTGCCCTTTATCACTGGCAACTTCCACCAATTTAGAAAGGACGTCTCCTTGGCACACATGCTGTTGTATCACCACAGTGTGAAAAGCTGAACATAAAGAACAGCTCCACTCACCTGCTCTCCCGAATGCCCTCCTCAGGGCAGGCACGCCCTCATGCTGCCTCCTTTAGTCAGTGCTAATTCCATTTAAGGGTCAACTCGGGAGCGTGCAGGCAGGGGACAGGAACCACATCAGTTACTGGGACAGAAAGATCATTTAAAGACCTGTAACTACAAAACTAAAAAGGGAATAGGAAGAAGTTATCATGGAGGCAGCAATTGCAAGAGGGGGCTGTGACCTGGAGGGTGGAGAGAACAAAGGGCAGAGGTTGGAATTATCAAAACCTAGAAGCTTGGAGAAGCCCCATGGTGCAAAACCTCTGACACCAAGGAGGTGGTGCCGCTGGGCTGGTGTCTCTAGACTTGAAGCAAGGTCGGGACTCAGACCTTTAAAGAGGGCACCCCAGCCAGTGGCACTGGTGGCTCTGAAGAAGGGGAATGATCAACGGTTCTGCATTTCTGTGAGTGCTGGGAAAACTGCATGAGAACGGACACAGCGGGATGAAGAAGTTGTTCTAGGACGATGCTCACAGACACAGGAAGCAAGTTCCTTCTTCTTCCTCCAGCCTTGCAGCCCCCTCTAGTCAGAGTCTAACGAGCAGCAAACTAGAGAAGCAGAAACATTTTTGCAGAGTCCTAGCTCCAGTCTCACAAAGCAAGCAGAGAAGGGTAGGTTTGGAGCTGAGGGACAGCAGCTTAATAACTGTCACAGGAAACAATAGGTCATAGGCTGGGAACACTTGAGGTGATTCCTTTTCAGACTGTGTCAGAGGCTAGTTGTTTCACCTCATCTTTTTTAATAGTGGTATTAACTTGGCAATTGTTGGCCCAGCTAGAGACTCCATTTCCCAGAATCCCTTGCAGCTGCATGTGGCCAAAGGGATATGAACAGAATGTGGGCATACTGTTACGTGTGCAAGTTCCAGGTCCCCTTCAACTTACAGACAGGTCCTCTGGCTGGTCAGACTAGGAAGACACTGGAAGTCCTGGTAGAACAGGACTTGTCTTTTCCACAGACTTCCTACAGCAGCCACAATGACTGCCTCATTCTATTCTGAATGCATGTTACTGTAAATGCTCTTTCTGGAAAGAACCAGGCCATACTGGGTCCTCCACATTTGGATCCCCTATTCTTTTTTTCCTTTCCTTTAAAATTTTTTTAAAAATAAATTTATTTTATTTTTATTTATTTTTGGCTGTGTTGGGTCTTCATCGCTGCAAACGGGCTTTCTCTAGTTGAGGCAAGCAGGGGCTACTCTTCGTTCTGGTGCGCGGGCTTCTCACTGCGGTGGCTTCTCTTGTTGCGGAGCACGAGCTCTAGGCACGCGGGCTTCAGTAGTTGTGGCACGTGGGCTCAGTAGTTGTGGCTCGCAGGCTCTAGAGCGCAGGCTCAGTAGTTGTGGCTCATGGGCTTCGTTGCTCCGCGGCATGTGGGATCTTCCCAGATCAGGGCTCGAACCTCTGTCACCTGCATTGGCAGGCGGATTCTTAACCACTGTGCCACTAGGGAAGCCCATTTTTTCCGTTTTAAAACAACCCATTAAAGATGGAAAAACCATTTGCAGCTCGGAGCCATATTTTGTCAACCTCTGCTTTTAATTCACACCTGTGGTTTCATCTCCCCAAGGAAAGAGACCAGGCCTCGAGTGCAGGGTTCTCCGTCTCCCTGCTGACCCCAGGTAATTTGAGACCATCCATTATCTCTTGTCAGATTAACAGAGGAGTTCCTATTTGGACAGAGGACAATTCCAGGAGTCTGTCTTTGCCCTGTCACAACTAGATGGGTCACCTAAGGCAAATCATCCCCTTCTGTCCTCAGTTAATCTCTAAAAGAAAGAGGTTGAAAGACAGTGGTTACGAAACCACCTTTTACATTTGAAAGCCTACAAGTTACAGTTTTCTCTCTCTCTTTTTTTTTTTTTTTTTTTTTTGCTCTGGACGCGCAGGCTCAGCAGCCATGGCTCACGGGCCTAGCCGCTCCACGGCATGTGGGATCTTCCCGGACCGGGGCACGAACCTGCGTCCCCTGCATCGGCAGGCAGACTCTCAACCACTGCGCCACCAGGGAAGCCCTACAAGTTACAGTTTTGCACATTCTGACTAACCTCAGTATTACAGCCAGGATGCCCATGCACCCCCCCAACCCCATCCCAAAATTAAGCAGTTTTTTCAAAAGAATCAACACAGAACAACACTGGCAGGAAAACAAAAGCATGAACTACGTGTGGCAGTAGACTTCTAAAGCAACTTAAAACCAGGGGCTTGGTGGATAAAACCAGCTGGGACTATCCCAAGAGAAGAGAAAACAAAAAAAATATTCAGTGCACTTGAGACTTACTATGTTATTTAGATAAAAGTTCCTGAGATCTTATCCAGATAAAACACTTAAGTCAAAGATAAACAATTGGAAATTTATGAATAATCTATCACACAGTAAGATTTTATTAAAAACTGTTCATCAAAAGCAGAAAAGAGACACATAAAACACCCTCTCAGAAGAGAAGTTCTGCTATACAAACTATAAGCACAAACAGCATCACAGGGTCAACATTTAACCTGCATAAGAAAGTGCTTTTTAAAAAGCCCTTGTGCACAATGGCTGTGATGGCTGCTTTTAATTATAAAGGAATTTTACCTTCATTAGAGCAGGCCCAGTGGGGTCTCCAATTATAATGGTTACTTATTACAAGGAATTCCAATTTTTCCTGAAGACAAAAACAGCAATCTAGTGTTGCCACTAATTTAAATGAATGAGTTTATTGACCAGAGCAACATTTCCCATAGTGTGTTCCATGAGACTGCATTTCCATGAAGAAAAGGGTTCCAGTCCACATCAGGACAGGAGAACCTCCCAGAGGGTCCAAAGCAAAGGGGCCTGATGCACTTGGTTTAACCCACTTTCCCAACTGACCCTAGATCCTTTTTTTTTTTTTTTTTTTTTTTCTTTTCAAGGAAAGTCTATGAACATTTGACCTTATTAGTGCTCCACGGTACACCGACCTGGGAAATCCCACTTATGGGGTCTGAAACCCTGGACTATACCATCCACCCACTTTCCTTTCTCATGGGAAACAGACAGGATTAGCAGATTCTATTGCCTATCAGCAATGTACAGAAGGATCTGTGTGCCCCTTCCCTTATCTGTCACAAGAGGCAAGGAAAGTCCCCGTTTAAAGTCTCCTATGTTCAGAAGTTATGTCTGCTTGCTATTGATATCTCTTTAAAAGAATAAGGAGAGTGCTGCTTCCCAGGGCCGAATGAATAAATAGGAGAGCTGTGGCCGGATTAGCACAGCCCCTGAAATTGTTGTGAAATCCCTTCCACCCCATCCTTGGAAGGGCACCCTGCAGGTCCGTAGAGACAAGATGAGAGATGGTACTGTGCTCACCTGCCCCAGTCACTGGGGGCAAAAAGCCAGTTCTACAACCCAGGGCCTCCTTCCCACAGGGGTGGAAGTGGAGCAGGTCAATCTGGGTGCTCCCTGGTGCTGCCTTTGATTGGAGATACAAGGCTCATGAGACCCCTTTCACCAGTCCCATCTCTGGGAGCCTTGACATTTATCTCACTGTGATCAAAAGGAACCGAAGTAGGAGGGAGCCCTCCCTTTGCCTGGCGGTAATGCACATGGGCTCCAAGAAATGCCATAATAAAGGCAGGCGTGACTCTCAAGAACAAGACAAAAACTTCAGCCCAGTCCTGCAACCACCAGCACCCCACAGAGAACCAATGTCTGATGCGATGGCGATTTCTCAGCCATTCATAATAAGAGGCTTCTCCAAATCAACCTGGGGGATCGGTGGGGTGTGTCACAGCTGGGTCATCCCCTCACGCAAAGTAAACTTACTCCATAAGGAATTTCTTCAGAGCAAATCAAATCCACTTGAAAGCCTTAAGAAAATGCTAAACCCAAAACAACTTTACAAATCCTGAAATTACATGGCTCAGTGAAGCACTCTGAATTTCAAGACAGACTGTGCCCTTCAAGCCTCTGGTATACATACTTTTCATATTCATTTTAACCACATCAAGAAATTCCCTAAGAGATTCCATTTTCTCAGCAAGGGAGGTTACAAAAGAGAATGTGAAATGGACTCATTTTCTCAAGCAAAATGAAACACTTTTATGTTTTATTCATGCAAAGTGTAAACTCCTTTCCTTTGCAGCATTACAAATTGAATTTGCTCTTGTAAATTGCTGTAAGGAAAAGAAAAAAAAAGGCATCAAGAACAAAAGAAAGTATTAAAAAAAAAAAAGCAGGAATACAAAGGCCTTCTTTGAGAGAATGAAAACTCAGGGGTCCAATGGGAGAAATACAACCTTTCACTGACAAACATACTTTTTTATTTACTGTTTCTAAAAGCAATCTAGCTCAAGGGCCCCCAACCACTACCTGAGCTTTCTGAGGTCCTGACAACTGATGCAGAACCCTCAGTGTATTTCTAAACTACACTTATCAGCTAACATTGAGTAAGAATAAGAAATGGTTTAAAAAACATGAGTAACTCAGCCCACATTTCAAAAACATAATCAAGGCAAGGTAACCTAACTTACACTGATATCACTGGGATGCAAGGGGAGTGGTTCTTCCTGCTCTGTAGGACAACTGAACTCAGTGTCTGAAACAGCCTCTCTGTTATCAATGATAAACTGTCCTGGAAACCTCCCTGAGGTCTGACCCCTCCCTCATCCTCCCTGTCTTTGAAAGGAAGCCATGTAATTAGCTGTCTCTGCTAGTGGATGTTGCTTTAACGAATCAAGAGCTAACATTCATTAAGCATTTTCCACATCCCCCATCAGTGGGCCAATTACTATACACACAGAGGCACATACATACACGTGCTTTGTGGTCCTTATTATCACCCTCATTTCACAGATGAGAGAAACTAAGCTCAGGGCTTGAATAATTTTGTCAACTGGAATTTGAATCATAATTTCTCCCTGAACAAAGAGCATTTGGCCTTACTTTAAAGAGTTGGGGTGAACTGAAAACCTCATCGATGAAATCCACTCACAAGCTAACCTTAAAAAAACACAACCCCATCCAGTTGCACACGTATATCATGATCTTCACCTTGGCTCCTGTCTTAAAAACAAACTTGGAGGACAGGAAGTAGGGAAGGATCAAGTATCTTACACTCTTCCGTCAAGGCTAAATGTTTTTAATGATGCACGAACATCATCAGGTATTTTCCTCTGTAAAATTAATCAATTCATGCCAATGCATCAACTCCAGTGTTCCAGCTCTGCTAAGCAACTGAATGACAGGTGTGGATGCATAATCTATCCACTCATTTCCCCCCAAAGCACCTGGTCCAGCTGTCACCGTTCATCACTGTTACAAAAGCTCAAAGACACAACTGTGCTCCCACGAAGGTTTATCCAATCAGCTGTGAGAGGACATTGCAGCTCTCTCTTTTGCAGACCATTTCTCACCTGTGATTCCAGAAAAAATGCTTGTTCTTTGATGAATGCTTAACCACTTTCCTTTCAGGCTTAGGACTTGGAACTGAATCAAAAAAACTATCAGATCCACTACTGCCCATCTCTGGGAAACAAAGGATGGCGAGGCCAAGGCAGAGCCACCTAGAGGACCCCATGATCCAATAAGCCACAATGCCCAGGAATGGAGGCACCCCAGGGCAGCAGTCTCTCTGTCGTCTGGGATTTTCAGCAGCTTCTGCAATGCTCTTGCCCCTTTTCAACAGAGCAATAAATAATCATCCTATAGCTTGTCCCTAAATGCTAGGAGATCCTCGGGTATACCTCGAGAGTTGACAAAGATTAATTTAATTCAAGAGTTAGATGCATTGCATGTAGCCCAATTACTTAATAAAGTATCAAAGTATGATGCTTGTGATTACTGTCACTTTATTAGTTAGAATATGGACTTGAAAATCAGAACTTCCTTGTTTCCAGTCACTGTGGAGAGCAAAAAATTCACAACACATCTATTAAGAAGTACTTGCTGGGTTTCCCTGATGGCTCAGTGGTTGACCGTCCGCCTGCCGATGCAGGGGACACGGGTTCGTGCCCCGGTCCGGGAAGATCCCACATGCCGCGGAGCGGCTGGGCCCGTGAGCCATGGCCGCTGAGCCTGCGCGTCCGGAGCCTGTGCTCCGCAACGGGAGAGGCCACGGCAGTGAGAGGCCCGCGTACCGCAAAAAAAAAAAAAAAAAAAAAAAGAAGTACTTGCTGGCAATGACAAATATTCAGTAGAATTTCAGAAAAATACACATTGAGGGGAACTTTGGTATGACCAGACATTTCAAACGTTAAAAGAGTTCAGCCAACTTCAAACCCCAGAAGCTCCTTATCAGCATGAGTTAATGATCTAAAGCTTGCGATGTGGATAAACAACAAGGTCCTACTGTATAACACGGGGAACTGTATTCAGTATCCTATGACAAACCATAATGGAAAAGAATATGTATATCTATGCATAACTGAATCCCTGTACAGTTATACTGTACAGTGTGAATTTTGCTGTGCAGCAGAAATTAACACATTATAAATCAACTATACATCAATAAAACAAATTTAAAAAAATAATAAAGCATGTGATTAAGGCTGTACAACCTCTCCCTTCCAACAAGCCCTCTACAAAGAAAATACCAATCGCAGAGCATCTGAAATAGCTGAGACTCAACTTTAAAACAGACTGCAGAGAAGACCAAAAAAAAAAAAAAAAAAGGTGGGAGTTCAGAAAGCCTGGATGAGTAGGGAACTTAGATGAATGAGGATGAGAGGGGGTGGGGGGAGAAATACATGGACTCAGAGGCAGGATCCAGAGTTGACAAAAGGTCTGAGGTACAGAAACCAGGAACGGAAGGAGCTTGGAGGGCTGACGAGGCAGGGATAGAGATGTGCTTTAAGTTTTTACATTTCTATAGAGAGTCTACTGTCAAGTTTCATATTCAGCAACATGCAGTAACAGTGAGGCCCCGCTTCAGGGTTAAGCTAAAACTGGGGCACCGGGTGAGGTGACAAAGGACAGCACCGGCCCGGGGCACTCACCGGCCGTTGTCGCGGCCCACGCCCCACACGCGGATGCTGGCGATGGGCTGCGTGTGGAGCGCGCTGTGGTCCATGGGGTCCACCAGGCTCAGCGTGTCGTTCTCCAGGACCAGGTACATGTCCTTCCCCTGGGAGTCAACGAGAAGACAGGTTACCTTCCTCACGAAACCACACGTCCTTGGGATGTCTGTGGCTCCCTGGGGGTGTCGGTTCAACGATCAAAAAATTCACCCCTGTAATTTGTTCTCCTAAGAGAGAAACATCCCCTCCTGATTAAAAGATTCATAAATCTTTCACCTTCCCCTCACATGTCTAATTTCTCTCTCCTTCTCCAAATCCTCTGAAATGTGTCCCTAGCCTGCTTTCTAGCTGGCTCTTATTTTAAATTATTTACACTTTGAAACTTTACTCTAAGAAAAAAGGCTAATGGCGGGTTCCCTGGAGAATCTGGCCTCTTACTGACTCCAAGTCTGTCATCCTCTCACAACCCCTCTGTCCCCATTCCTTCCCCTCTGGCCAGACCCTACCAGGCATCCCCTTGACGCCCTTCCCAGGTCCACAACGATGTCCGTCTCTTCTCAACTTTTACACCACTTCTTATCTGTGTGATCTGGCTGGTAAATAGCAGGCACAGCTTTGGGACACTTCTCGGTGCTACAATAGCTAACGCTGAGGTGACTTTACCACATCTCAGATGTTATGCGACAGGCTTCAGGTTCCTTGGCTCATGAGTGCTCTAACTTGCCTCAGAGCTTGGTTTTATTATCTGCGATTAGCGGATGGGAAAACTGAGGCTTATAGGTTAAGTAACCTGCTCACGGCCTAACACAGAAGCCGCGAGGCCTTTAGCTGCGCATGTGCTGTTGTGATACCAACACGGGGGAGGCTGGGGTTTCTTGCACATCACTCTTCAGGTTTTCAGGTTTTGGTCTCCTGTCTCCCCCCATATTGGCTCTTTGAGGGTAGGAATGCTAGGCCATCCAACTTCACTCTCCTTGCAAAACCTCAGGCATAATTTTAAGAAATTATTAAACCATCCACTGAAGGTTATGGTCAGCCCAGATGCTGTGGCGTGGACGCTAGGGAGGTCTAGCAAGGCAGCACAGTGAGGCTTCCTGGCAGATCCTCAAATCCAAAGCAGGACAGATGCTCCTTGGCCTGGTTTTTTTTTTTTTTTTTTTTTTTTTGTGGTATGCGGGCCTCCCCCTGTTGTGG
>NC_041220.1:78345473-78346673 GCF_002837175.3 Physeter macrocephalus | reverse complement strand
TGTGGTATGCGGGCCTCCCTCTGTTGTGGCCTCTCCCGTTGCGGAGCACAGGCTCCGGACGCGCAGGCCCAGCGGCCACGGCTCACGGGCCCAGCCGCTCCGCGGCATGCGGGATCCTCCCAGACCGGGGCGCGAACCCGGTTCCCTTGCATCGGCAGGCGGACGCGCAACCACTGCGCCACCAGGGAAGCCCCTTGGCCTGGTTTTTGAGAACGATATTTTAGGTCCCCATCAAAGGTTCTCAGAGTAAACACAAGCTCTGCTGCCGAGGTGGCAGACATGGGTGTTTCAGTGCCTCTACTAATCAATGTCTAAGCCAAGCGTCTACAGATGAGATCCAGGACGAGCTGAAATCATCCCCCTACCCCGCACTGAGCTGGGTGGTGCATTTCTTTTGGACTGATTCAGCTTAGAAACCACAGCTGGTCCCCACAAAGGCAACACAGGCCATCTTCGTCAATTACCTCTGTCGACAGTCATCGTATTACTGGACAGAACCAGCGACAGCTGCCAGCTGGTCATCTGAAGTGAGAATGGTTGGCTGAGTGTGGACTATCCCTAAATGAAAATGCATCGTGGCTTCTGTTGAGTTCATTAGGCACACCCATGTCTTCCCATATGTGCCCTTTCCCTTTTCTCATGAACACTCAGCAACTCCTGGTTGACCACTGTAAAGTCTTGCTAATTGGTTTTTGCAACCCAAACGACCGATGCTTATGCAGGTGTCATCTAAAGATGGGACGCTCATCTGAAAGTCATGACTTTATTTTCAGTCAGCCGTTCAACAAACCTTTAAGGAGCTGTGCTATGCGTGGTGAGGCATGGAAAAAGTCACAGCTCGTAACCCTAAACACTGAGCTGTACTTTATATACCGTGAACTAGAAACACCGCTTGAAGAATTTATCGTTTCAGATGAAGAGGAAAGAACTGAGGAAAATAGGAATGGCCTAGCGGGGGCTAACTAGGTGGGAAGGCATAGCAGATTTTCAGGCATTGCTGGCCCATCCAAAGCGTCCTTTCCTGCTGGTATCCTGCCAATTGGAGATTCCTTTAGAATCTTACTTAGCTCTTCTACATACCTGGTGGTATTCATTAGTCTCTCAAACAGCAGTATAGATTAAGCCAGCCGTCCTTCTAAATCCTAGCTGAGGCTTCCCTGGTGGCGCAGTGGTTGAGAGTCCGCCTGCCGATGCAGGGGG
>NC_041220.1:78339458-78345267 GCF_002837175.3 Physeter macrocephalus | reverse complement strand
AAAAAAAAAAAAAAAAAAAAATCCTAGCTGAGATCTATGCCTTTGGTAGAACAGCATTTTGAATGAAGGAGAGAGAAAACAGATGGATAATTTGGTGGGAGAAATAGGCCTGGGTATTGGAAAGGTAACGCAGTGAAAGGATAATAGAGGCAAATACCGAAAAAGTGTCCTTTTCTTGGCAGGAGAAAATTCTTCCTCCTCTCCCCTGATGCCTGGGATCTAAAAATCTGGTTGGTGATGCAGCTCAGCCCCATTCTAAAGCAGACGGACTCTACCATGAGGAGCCTTGGGAACCTACCTCCTGCTATGACAGTGCTGCTAGGACAAAAGGTGACAGGGGCTCCTAACAGCCCAGTCAAAGAGCAAACTTTCGCTGCCAATGCTCTTAACTGGGGACTGATCAAGTAGAGTGGATTCACGCGGACTACTATCTCGTGATGCTTCCAATGTGCTTGTTGTATAGGTCTCAGAGCTTGGTAGGAATATGGCTTTTCCAATTTCATGTGATGTTTATACAAATTTGGTATTTTTACTCATTACTTTCCTTTCTGAAATGATCTCAACTACCATTTCCAACTGGAATTGCTTTGTTCTTCACAGTAAGAAAGAATACACAGGTATCAATTCCAAAACTCATGTAGGAGGTGGATTTTCAGATCGCAAATAAAGAAGACTGTATTATAAAAGGATGATGTGTCAACTTTTAGAGAAGGGCCAACAACATTTTTGGGTGTATATGTGGGGGTCACGTTCCCCTTTGAGAATGTACTTTGAGAGAGGTATGGTTCTCCTTCCCAGAAAACTGCTCTTGTAGACTGGTACATCCAACTATGCATGGAGGTTAGGGGGTTTCTGGGCCCTTAAGTCCATCCACGGATCCTTGGGGACTCAGGATACCAAAGTAGATCCTGTCATTTAGACACCGAGAAATGCCCTCTCCCAGGGCCCCGGTCCTCAACGGGCTCTGGCAGGGCTAATAGGTACATCACAGGTGCATCATGTCTATACCAGCTGCCTTCATAGGAAAGTGACCCCGATAAATACCTTCATCAGCCCTCAGTACCAAATCTCTGGGCTCTCAGAGCTCTGGGGTTTTGTGAGGAGCAGAGTGGAATGCAAGCCAGTCTGCTATTAATTATTTTCACCTGTTACTTACCTCTCCCCAAATGCCGACTGTATCACGGATGTCATTTTTGCAGTAAGAAAGCTGCCTGATGCAGTTGTTGACGGCAACACTACTCTTGCCAGGGGCGAGGTCCTCCTCTGCCATTTCCACCCACCCCAGAGAGCGCACAGCAAAACACTAGGAGGAAAGTCAGAGGACAGGAGATTACTCACTGGCCACAGGTCAACGTACCTTAAAATCCTCTACAAGGTGTACTCAATGCGTCTTTAATGACTACAAAATGTTCAATCATCTAATTTAGCAACGAATCCCAGATTGTGGGAAAATTAAATTGTGGCTATTTTTTGCTATTAAAAAATGTAGTAGGACTTCCATGGTGGTGCAGTGGTTAAGAATCCACCTGCCAATGCAGGGGACACGGGTTCGAGCCCTGGTCCGGGAAGATCCCACATGCCGAGGAGCAACTAAGCCCGTGCGCCACAACTACTGAAGCCCGTGCGCCTAGAGCCCGTGCTCTGTAACAAGAGAAGCCACCGCAATGAGGAGCCTGCGCACCGCAACAAAGAGTAGACCCTGCTTGTCACAACTAGAGAAAGCCTGCGCACAGCAACAAAGACCCAATGGAGCCAAAAATAAATAAATAAACAAATTTAATTTTTAAAAATGTAGTAATAACTATCTTCTTGCCTAACTTTCTGTGTGTGTGTGTGTGTGTGTGTGTGTGTGTGTGTGTGTGTGGTCTGTGCTTGTGAGTGTGTTCAGGTTTTTTTTCTTAGAACAGATTACTAGAAGTAGAATTACAGGGCTAATGGATATAAACATTTCTAAGCACCTTTATCTAGTATAAGGCAGTTTTTTTTTTATAGTAAGAAATGTAACCCCTGTGAAATTTGTTACTTGTTAAGCACCTGGGAGAAAGAATTAGCTACATGTTTGTCACTTGTTTCTAATAACAATGAGGCAAAATGTATTCTCTAATAACCAGAAATGAAAAAAAAAAAAAGAGGAGGGAAAATGTGCTTTCATGACGATAGGTCTCAGCGTTTGTTACTAGCACCAAATCTTGAAAGCCTGCAGAATGGACGGGCTTGTGAGATACCTTAGAGCACAAATTCCATTTATTCTTTTATCATTTAGAGATATTTGATTTGAGATCACACTACTTGTCTTCCTTTTAAAAGTTCAGGTATTCAATTTTAAGAAATACAGAAGGTATATTATCCATAGTGTAACAAGCAAAAAATCCAAATATTTATAAAGAAAGAAGTTCCTGGGACATACGAGGGCGATCTGGCTAGAGCATCTGCCTAGCTGTTAATCATCAGGTTTACCAGGTGGCTGGAACTGCGGTTTCTCACCGCGACCTGTGACCCGGGTCTCCTCCTGAGCTGCACATCAATTGAAGAGACCACCTTTGAAGGACAGGAGGGCAGATAAGGTGCCACACTTCTGTGGAGCCAACAGGCTGTTTCTCAGTGTCTTCTGAAGTTCCCCAAAGTGAACTTCATAATAAAATGAAGAAATGCAGTAAACTGTCCCAAAGTGACCACATTCACTCTAGTTCAACCTTCTCTGTTTCAGACCCCACACCCAGACTTGGTGCCTCCTTCCTGAATTGCTAATCACACTTTCTCAGGGGGAAAAAAACCCACGAAAAGACCAAAGACAACCCAGTTACGCTAACAGAAGGTGGACCCTCACGTCCTAAAGGGGAAGCACTGGGGTACCTGGGTCACCACCCGGAGTGGAACAGCCCCTGCTCACTGACGGTACACATGATGCGTTTTACAAATACACCCAAAAGAGAAGGTCATATCCCTACAACAACTGCAAAAGCTACTCAGGACCCTGTGTCCTGGGGAAAGGTTCTGGGAGATGTCCTCACATTTCATGTGCTCATGTGTTTCTGCTGGAGAGAAAATGCCCAAGGGGAAGAGGACGCCACAGGTGCAAGGGCAGCCCCTTACCCAGAACTTCACGGGGCTATGCCCAGGAACTTTCCTCCCTTGTCGGTTCCCAACACAGTCCCTCGTGAGTAAACTCACAACGCCACAACCCAGCCATCCCCCGTCATTTTCACCTTGTTACGTACCACCTTATAATGGAAAAACTCAAACTTTTCCACCTTTACCAAATGTGTGGAGGTTTTCCTCCACACCAACACGCGATTCTCAGACACCAGTAGGGTGTCCGAGAATTCAACTCAATTCTGACACCATCTACCTGGATAGAGCGTCAGATCCTGCAGGTTAAGGGCTCAGTTCTACAAGACTGTCCCCCGAACAACTGCCCGCCCCACCTCCTGCCTCCGCCAACTTCAGATGCCAATCCCAAGTCCAGGGTGTCGCCTGTACTTCTGGCCGACCAGCTATAGATCGAGGTTTGGAGGACCCCCTTCCTGAGTTCAATTAATTTGCTAGAGTGGCTCACAGAACTCAGAGAAACATTTTGTATACTAGATCACTAGTTTATTATAAAAGGATATAACTCAGGAATAGCCAGAGGGAAGAGATGCACAGGGCAAGGTATGGGGAAAGGGCTCGGAGCTCCCATGCCCTCCCCAGGTGCCACTCTCCCCAAGTATCCATGTGTTCACTGGCCTGGAAACTCTCTGAACCCTGCCCTCTGGGTTTTGTGGAGGCTTCATTAAATACGTGCGACTGATTAAGTCACTGGCCACTGGTGGCTGAACTCAATCTCCAGGCCCTCTCCCTTCCCTGGAGGTGGGCATGGAACTGGAAGTTCCAACCCTCTAATAAAATGGTGGGCTCCACTGGCAACTAGCCCCCATCGTTAGGTGAGTTCCAGAAGTCACCTCATAGGTATTTATTCATTTAATCCTCTCCTCAACCCTGTGAGGTCAATACTAAGTTACTGTACCCATTTTATAGAAAGGAAAGTGAGTGAAGCACAAGGCTGATAAATGGTGGACCTAGGATTCAAGTTAGGCAGTGTGACTTCTGGGCCCTCACTCTTAACCACTCTGCCATATGCCTGAGAGCTTGCTGGAGGGACAGTATCCGATGGGGCTGGGTCCACAAAGAGGCACAGGAACACAGTCAGTGATGTCAATACAGTTTGAGTGTACCTGGCCCAAGAGCAGGGACAGCCTAAATTATAATCTTAGCTCTGACTTACAGGTACTGTGATCTTGGCCATGTAACTTACAAAGTCCCAATTTTTTTCTTATTTGCAAAAATGGGAATAATAATGATAGTTAACTCAGAGGGCTCTTACAAGGAGAAAACAACATAATACGGGCAGAATACCTAGCACATAGAAAACACTCCATGAGCATTGCTGAGTGAAAGAGCAAATGAATAGTGTCACATACATCTTAAAAGGAGTCATCAAAGGGGGAAAATGAAAGATGTGTAATTAGCGTGACCCTATGCTCCAATTATCCTCAGGATGGTTCTGATTTATGCTTGTTGTTCTGGAAAAATTATTAAGAGCAGCTCCTTTTACTCTTAAAAGTGTCCTAATTTGCATAATAAATTGTTATAATTACTCTAGTCAAAATTCCAGTGATGAATTTGGTAAAGTTGCAGGATACAAAATTAATGCACAGAAATCTCTTGTGTTCCTATACACTAATGATGAAAAATCTGAAAGAGAAATTAAGGAAACACTCCCAAGAAATTAAAGATGATACAAACAGATGGAGAGATACACCATGTTCTTGGATTGGAAGAATCAATATTGTGAAAACGACTATACTACCCAAAGCAATCTACAGATTCAATGCAATCCCTATCAAATTACCAACGGCAGTTTTTACAGAATTAGAACAAAAAAAATCTTAAAATTTGTATGGAGACAACAAAAGACCCCAAATAGCCAAAGCAGCCTTGAGGGAAAAAAACGGAGCTGGAGGAATCAGGCTCCCTGACTTCAGACTCTACTACAAAGCTACAGTAATCAAGACTATGGTACTGGCACAAAAAGTGAAATATAGATCAGTGCAACAGGATAGAAACCCCAGAGATAAACCCACGCACCTATGGTCAACTTATCTGTGACAAAGGAGGCAAGGATATACAATGGAGAAAAGACAGTCTCTTCAATAAGTGGTGCTGGGAAATAAAGGAGGCAAGAATATACAATGGAGAAAAGACAGCCTCTTCAAAAGTGGTGCTGGGAAAACTGGACAGCTACATGTAAAAGAGTGAAACTAGAACACTCCCTAACACCATACACAAAAATAAACTCAAAATGGATTAGAGACCCAAATGTAAGAATGGACACTATAAAACTCTTAGAGGAAAACACAGGAAGAACACTCTTGGATATAAATCACAGCAAGATCTTTTTTTGATCCACCTCCTAGAGTAAAGGAAATAAAAACAAAAACAAACGGGACCTAAAAAAACCTAAAAACTTTTGCAAAGCAAAGGAAACTACAAACAAGACGAAAAGACAACCCTTAGAATGGGAGAAAAAATTTGCAAATGAATCAACGGACAAAGGATTAATCTCCAAAATATATAGACAGCTCAAGCAGCTCAATATCAAAAAAAAACAAACAACCCTGTCAAAAAATGGGCAGAAGACGTAAATAGACATTTCTCCGAAGAAGACATACAGATGGCCAAGAAGCACATGAAAAGCTGCTCAACATCACCAATTATTAGAGAAATGCAAATCAAAACTACAATGAGGTATCACCTCACACCAGTTAGA
>NC_041220.1:78331326-78339106 GCF_002837175.3 Physeter macrocephalus | reverse complement strand
TGTCATACAGAGTGAAGTAAATCAGAAAGAGAAAAACAAATATCGTATATTAACGTATATATGTGGAACCTAGAAAAATGGTACAGATGAACTGGTCTGCAGGACAGAAATTGAGACACAGATGTAGAGAACAAATGTATGGACACCAAGCGGGGAAAGCGGTGTGTGTGTGTGTGTGTGTGTGTGTGTGTGTGTGTGTGTGTGTGTGTGTGTGTGTGTGTGTGTGTATGATGAATTGGGAGCTTGGGATTGATATGTATACACTGATGTGTATAAAATGGATAACGAATAAGAACCTGCTCTATAAAAAAATAAATAAATTAAATTAAATTAAAAAAAGAAATTCCAGGGCTCCCCTGGTGGCACAGTGGTTGAGGGTCCGCCTGCCGATGCAGGGGACACGGGTTTGTGCCCTGGTCCGGGAGGATCCCGCATGCCGCGGAGCGGCTGGGCCCGTGAGCCACCGGAGCCTGTGCTCCACAGTGGGAGAGGCCACAGCAGTGAGAGGCCCGCGTAGCGCAAAAAAAAAAAAAAAAAAAAAAAGAAATTCCAGTGAATTCAGTCTCTGGCATAGAAACCAAGGCTTGGATGGCATACTGAGATATGCCCAGGTGGAAATGGGGTTCAAGATCAACAGCAGCTGCTGTCAGTACAGCATCCTGGTGATCCTGGTGGGGGTGAACCCTAATACACCAGCATTACTGTGGGATCGTCCTATGCCCTAAAACTAGAAGCCAGGAGCACATTTCCCCACTTTCTCTAATAGCCTACTCGAGAGTTCTACAGCCTGTGAAGACTCAAAAGAATTTATTAACAATAAGGAAGGTGAAAAAGAATACCGGCTGCATAAAAAGAAATGAAATTGAGTTATTTGTAATGAGGTGGATGGACCTAGAGTCTGTCATACAGAGTGAAGTAAGTCAGAAAGAGAAAGACAAATACCGTATGCTAACACATATATATGGAATCTAAAAAAAAAAAATGGTTATGAAGAACCTAGGGGTAGGACAGAAATAAAGACGCAGACATAGAGAATGGACTTGAGGATACAGGGAGGGGGATATATGCGTACGTATAGCTAATTCACTTTGTTATACAGCAGAAACTAACACACCATTGTAAAGCAATTATACTCCAATAAAGATGTTTTAAAAAAAATAAAAAATAGAATGTGAAAAAAAAATACTGGCTGCTTTTTGTCCTTGAGTCCAAGAATACATGGATTCCAAAAAACAAGAGCCCTCACAATATGATTAATTTTCCGTATGTAATTTAGCATCTGATCTGAGAAGCTTCACCACTGGTCCCTACGGACAAAGGAAGGGGAAACACCTTTACGGAGGGGAAACTCCACTAAGCAGCGAGCTCCGTTTCCTTTCAAAGAACCAAGCGGCAAAGAGCAACCTGCGCTATTTGGTGCTGCCCTCGTGTGGCTAGGAAGGTTTATAACCACCACCACTTTTCCTTAAACTAGAGAAATTAGAATCAGCTCTGTGAATAAACACTCATTTCAGAGAAGAGGAGGAGCTCAAAATATTCAATCAAAATATGTAATCAAATTTTTAATCAATCTGACTTTTCAAATACTTTTTTCTTTTTTTTTTAAGTTACCTGTTGGTCATTTTATTTATTTATTTATTTATTTATTTATTTAACATCTTTATTGGAGTATAATTGCTTTACAATGTTGTTAGTTTCTGCTGTATAACAAAGTGAATCAGCTATATGTATACATCTATCCCCATATCCCCTCCCTCTTGCGTCTCCCTCCCACCCTCCCTATCCCACTTTTTCCAAATTTTGCAAAAAATATCAACATTTGTACTTATATTAATGCTCATTCTTCAATAGCTCTTTACCAAAAGGGCAAAAATGAGTCATGGATGGTTCAGGGTATGGAATGTGACATCAGATGGATCTAGATTCAAGTCATGACTTTGCTACCTACCAGCTGGTGACTTTGGGGAAGTCACTTAGGTCTCTAAGGCTTCGTTTTTTCATCTGTAAAATGGGAATAATAATAATACCTATACTTTATAGTATTGTTGTTGGACTAAGTGAGATAATGCAGGTAAAATATTTAGCATAGTGCCTGGCATATAATAAGAACTCAACAAACATTTATTTTGCTACTGATAAATTTTAACTTTTTCTCTATGTGTGGATTTTAAAGATTTCTCTAGTTTAACAGATCTCAGCCAAAGCTAAAACACCCAGAGGGCTTTGTTAAAACACAGAAAACTGGACATCATCCCCATAGTTTCTGATTCAGCGGTCCCCAAACCTGCATTTCTAACAGCCTCCCAGGTGACACTGAAGTTGCAGGTCTGAGGACCACACTTTGAGAACCACTGCCGTCCACAGACGGCCCCTTCCTTACTCAAAGTCATGCTGTTCCTACGACTGGTCCTGAAAGGCGAATCTGGCAAGTTAGTTAAGCTCTCTGTGCCTCAGTTTCCTCATCTGTAAAACGTGGATACTAAAAATCCCTGTCTCACAACAACCTATCTATGCTGTAAGGATGAACAGGGCAGGGTTTGCCGCTGTGCCTGTTGCTGCTGTTAGTTATTATGAGCATTTAGGGAACCAGGGTCATGGCTGAACTGGGAGGGACCCAGCTCTTGCCTTGGGGCTTCCTTCTCTCCCACCGGTTTTCTCTCCCCCGCACTGGAACCAACTGTCATATCCTGGTTGGAAACACACATCCTGTTTCAACTTCTGTTTCTTTGAGTCCTCTATTAATAGAGACTGATGCCTGGGGAGAACCTCTTCCTAAGACATGTGTCGAGGGGTAGAACCCAGTGCCAAGCCTTGGTTTCCAGGGCCAGACAGTCCCGGGTCTGCATTCCTCTATTCCCATCAGTGGGTGCTCAGCCTCCACGAACCTAAGTTTACTCAGTTGCAAAATGACAATAACCGTAAGCTCAGAGCACTTCTGGGAGAGCCAAAAAGCAAACGAGGAAGGTCAGGGCTGGGGCACTGCAGGCCCTCAGCAAATGTTCCCTCTCTTCTCTCTCTGGCTGCAGGAGACCCTCTCATGGCCGCCTGTGTTCTCCCACAGGCCTGCCACTTCTCCTTGTCCGAGCTTCAACGAGGACAAGCAAGATGAGAGCCTGCTGGCAGAAAACTGGGGGCCTCGTTCCTGGACCACAAGGTGGGGCAGGGGATGGAGGAGGGGAGAGATGAGGGAACTGGAGCTACTGGAGCTACAGTCGGACACAAACCTTGCCTTCTCCCAGGCGAGCCAGCCTCCGTGCACGGCACCAAAGAAGATGCTGCTCAAATGAGCGCAGTCTGTGAAGCAGCGCATTTGAAGCCCAGAACACGGTCAGCGCTCTACATAACTACGGAGGGATGATGACGAAAAAGTAAACGATACCAGAATTGACAGAGACACTAAATTATAGGTATGAAAAAAACTAAGGAAATTTAAGAGAAAAGCTACAATTTGGTCTAGCACTACAAATGTAATCCTAATGAACACTCATTTATAGGAACTGCTTACCATTTAAGCCTAATTACCCTGCAGCACAATAACAACTGTGGCTTCAAGTCAACAAACGTTTACTGACTGCCTATTAGTTCCTGGAGACACAGAGAAATGAGTGCGACGCGGGGTAGACACAGAGCGGGAATCCACGAGATGGCAACGAGAAATAAGGGGACGCAGAGGCCCACGTGTGCGTTGGTTGCTCATGGAGGGAGGAGCCCTTTAACTCACAGAGAGGGAGTTATGGACAGCTTCTGGAAGGAGATGGTATTGAGCTGAGCCTTGTAGGATGGATGGGTTCATTCGTTTCACAGGGATTTACTGACACCTGCTATATGCCAGGTACTGGAGGCACATCAATGAACCAAAGAGGCCAAACACTCTGCTCTGAGTAGTACTGCAAAAAACTGGAAGGGCGTTATTTGTCTGGCTGTGACACCAGAGGTCACACAGCTCTGTGGACACGAACCACGAAGAGTAAGGTAGAGTGGTATGGGGGAAGGGGCTGTGAGCACCATGGTTTAGGGCCCAGGTTTTCAAGTCACTGACTTGGGACCCAATCCCAGGCTGGCCACTATTAGCAGTGTGATCTGAGCCAAGTTACTTAACCTTGGTGAGCCTCAGTTTCCTCATCTGTTGCGGTGAGGATAGTGGTATGGACCTCCTGGGAGTACTGGCATGATTAACGGGAAGGCTTATGCTAAGAACAGGGCCTGGACCGTAGGGAATGCTCAAGGAAAGGTGGCTACTGTTTTCACAAGGTCTCTGATCCCTGTCAAAAGTGTCAGGATTGAGGAAAACCACCAACCGTCAGCCAGTCAATCCTGTTTCGTTTTTCCAACTAATGATCCAACCTCACTACGGCTATACCTTGGGTGCCTGGGGGTGGGGAGAGGCCCGGGGCCTGGGGAGGAGAAGGGGGTGGAACCCTCAGGCCCACCTAAGAGTCCTCGGACCTCAGAGAGCCACGGATGGGGCTTCAGCAAGTTCTAAACCTCCTGCAAATCGATCCAAAATTATGTGTGTGTTTGCATACTGCACAGCCTCTGGGGAAGCGCAACCTCGGAAATGGCAGGCACTGCCATTAAAAAGAAAGATGAGGGCAGTCCAACAGCCAGTTTTGAAAACCAGTGACTGTTTCTGATGCAATGTAAGCCCCCTCGATATTACCCTTGATGCTCCAGCAGAAGTCTGCTACAGAGATGGCTGACGTCAGAAATTAAGAGAAGGGTGTACTCCTCCCCTGGGGAGATGCTTGGCGGAGGAAAAGTAGTGGCGGAGGCCTCAGAGTGGAGAACAGGGAGTCAACACAAGAGAAGTATAAGCCCAGGGAACGGGCAGAACTGTGCGGGGGAACCCAGGGACTTCACAGGACACGAGACTGGGATTCGAGCCCATTTCACCTGGATTCTAAGAGCATGTCGATTCCGCTGCTGCCTGAGCTACGCAGAGCTGCTCTGCGGAGACTCTATATCTGTGCTCTTGGGGTCAGGTGGAAAAAAAAATAAACACATTCTCACTGTATGTGACTATGAGGAAGGACCTTTTGAATAATCATACAGCCCACGTAGAAACTGTGAGAGAATCCTTTTTTATTTCATACTGGTGGCCACAGTAACATACCCACTTAGGGCACGTTCATCATATTTGATAGCCTACGTCCTGGGATGTCTCCCGAAGAATTCAGAACAGCCCTCTGACCTTTCCCTTCCCAGTCACTGCATCAGAGACAGCATGAACCTGACTTCTGTCCACTGGCCGATCGCTGGACCATCCAGATTTTGCCAAGAAATAAGGCAGCCAGTCCACAAAGGGCTGTGACCTCAAATGACTTTTAGGGTCTGTTCTGAAAATGCATAGGCTTTTCAAGGCTCAAAATATCTTCCCTGGACATGGCTTCCGTAATAGGGAGGTCTTTAGCGAATCAGAGTTTGTGGTCACGATACATAGGAATGTAGATAACTGTCATCATGGACACAGTCTGAAATAAAATTAGGCTTCATCTGCTACTGCTTTTCTTTGAAACACAGAAATGCTTTCTAAATCCAGCATCTCAATGGGCTCGGCCAGAGAGGTGCCTGGGGGCTCTGGAGTGGAGCACGACCCAGTTCTCCATGTGGCTGAAGCAAAGAATCAGCCTGATTAATTATTCAGCACGGCAGTGACCTCGGCAGCCAGGGAGGACCCAGAGAGCGTTTCTACACTGACCCCAACGAGCACTTCAGCTGTCCCTTCTGTTTCTCCCCAGGCTGTCTGCAACACGGTGAGCATTCGGGCAGAAAACAAGACACCTGGCCCTTCGGGGCACTGGGCCCGCAAGTGCCATTTACTTAACTCTCCCTCCTTCCTCTTTTTCAGAATAAGATCACCCTACTGGAAAAATACATCCTATGCTAACATTCTATGCTGACAGCTTCTGCTACAAAGAGGACAGTCATCATAATAACTACCATGCATGGGGTACTTAACAGTGTGCCAGGCACTAAGGACTGATCCATAATTGAAATATCGTCTACCATGCCCACCTCCCTTGCCTGCCTGCTCCCCTGGCTCCTGGTGGTCAGTTCATGGAGGGGGGTTCCCAGCGGGGTTCACCGCTGTCTCCAGTAAATAACAGGCTCTGTTCCTAGTAAACACTCTGGAAACCTACAAGGTCAGAGGGCAGGACTACCAACCAGATTCCCTATATTCAGGAAATGCTCAGAGCATGCGCGATGACAGGGACTCGAAGCTAAATTATCTAACGGAAGAAGGGGAAGATGCACCACAGTTTAGAAGCAGTGCCTGCAGTCATTTCTCATGCACAACGTGGAGCCATGCAGGTTTCTGAGATTTAAGGCTTCGGTGACTTTAAATCCTTAAACGAAAATGTAAGGATTCTTTCAAAGGCCTGTGCCTTGATTTCTCCCTCTCTGTGCCACTCCCCAAGTCAGCTCCTGCCTGCGATGACTATTCTGCAACTGCTCCCTTCTGCTTTATAAAAACGCTTGCTGACTCATCACCCTACCACATCAAGAAAAGCAATCATTCTGAGATTTACCGGAAACGAGGTTTGAACCACTGATGTGCTGAAGGGCATGCACAAGGGCAGTCGCACTGGGAGGACAGAGATCTGATTCTGCATGACTTTAAATATTTAACAGTCTCTGGGGTGTCTCTGCTTCCTCAAGCCTCCTCACTGCACGATCTCTTTGGTGGATGAGCTAGTCCAACTGGGCAGAGCTGCAGCCTGGGTTCCTCCTCTCCCCTCAGGTTGGGGGGGTGGGATTCACGCAGAGGAGTGGGACGGTGCCAGTGCACTGGGTTTTGACTTTTAACTTAAAACACACGTTTGAGCAGCACTGAAATCATGACGCCAACAGGTCTTGCTTTTAATTTAAGACATAAGACATGCATCTTTGCACAGCAGTGAAATCATGACATCCATATGCCTTAAGCATATTTCTAAGTGTTTATTATTATCTTAAAAACAATATTCTCACTGCAGCACTAGTTACAATAGCCAGGACACGGAAGCAACCTAAGTGTCCATCGACAGATGAATGGATAAAGAAGATGTGGCACATTTATACAATGGAATATTACTTGGCCACACAGAGAAACAAAACTGAGTTATTTGTTGTGAGGTGGATGGACCTGGAGTCTGTCATACAGAGTGAAGTCAGTCGGAAAGAGAAAAACAAATGCCGTATGCTGAGTCTGCCTGCCGATGCAGGGGACACGGGTTCGTGCCCCGGTCCAGGAAGATCCCACGTGCCGCGGAGCGGCTGGGCCCGTGAGCTATGGCTGCTGAGCCTGCGCGTCCGGAGCCTGTGCTCCACAAAGGGAGAGGCCACAACAGTGAGAGGCCCGCGTACTGAAAAAAAAAAAAAAAAAAAAAAAAAAAAAAACACTGCTTTGTCAAAAGCAAAATAGTATCTTTCAAGTTAAAAGTAATTGGAGGACTTCCCTGGTGGTGCAGTGGTTGAGAGTCTGCCTGCCGATGCAGGGGACACGGGTTCGTGCCCCGGTCCAGGAAGATCCCACGTGCCGCGGAGCGGCTGGGCCCGTGAGCTATGGCTGCTGAGCCTGCGCGTCCGGAGCCTGTGCTCCACAAAGGGAGAGGCCACAACAGTGAGAGGCCCGCGTACTGAAAAAAAAAAAAAAAAAAAAAAAAAAAAAAACACTGCTTTGTCAAAAGCAAAATAGTATCTTTCAAGTTAAAAGTAATTGGAGGACTTCCCTGGTGGTGCAGTGGTTGAGAGTCTGCCTGCCGATGCAGGGGACACGGGTTCGTGCCCCGGTCCAGGA
>NC_041220.1:78296982-78330711 GCF_002837175.3 Physeter macrocephalus | reverse complement strand
GTCCGGGAAGATCCCACGTGCCGTGGAGCGGCTGGGCCCGTGAGCTATGGCTGCTGAGCCTGCGCGTCCGGAGCCTGTGCTCCACAAAGGGAGAGGCCACAACAGTGAGAGGCCCGCATACAGCAAAAAAAAAAAAAAAAAAAATTCTCAGTAGTGCTTAGGTGAGGGGGTTTCAGAACGAGGAGGAGGGAGGGAATTTGCATTTATTGTGTCCCTATGATAGAGGCTCTTTATTGATTACCTAATTCAATTTAGTTTAATTCTCACAATGAAGTGAATGAGGTATTCTATCCATTTTTGAGAAGAGGAAACTGACTCCTAAAGCAAGCCTGGCAAGTTTAAGGCTTCATAAAACGTTTTGGAAAATCTGACTTTGCAGCACTGTGGTCGTCACACTTGATGCTAACACTTGTGAATGTGGTGGTGAGGTGGGGGTTGAAGTGGGTGAGAAAGAGGTGGCGGACAACAGTGTCACACGCATTTATTACGAGTGTCTGTGCACACATTACACAACGAGTGGGAAAAATCCACTTCTCCTTTACTACTCACCCAGAATGCTTCACTTCTGACCCTTCTAGTCACCAAATGTGAGGGGGGTTTTCCCCACTCCAAGCAGTCTCTGCAACACCAGCTGGGTGTGCTACAATTTAACTCAATCCTGACACCATCTACCTGGATAGAGAGTCAGATCCCATAGGTTAAGGGCTCAGACTCACAAGGCTGCTTGCCCCACACACCCCCTCAGACACCAACTGTGTGTCTGTGTGTCTTGCACCAACTGCAAGTCCAGGTTGTCACCCGTGCTTCTGACTGACCAATCGGCTACAAATTGGAGGCTCCCATGACCCCCTCCTCCGGTTTGATTAATTTGCTGGAGTGGCTCACAGAACTCAGGGGAAGTTTACTTACTAGCCCACCAGTTTATTATAAAAGGGTATAACTCAGGAACATCCAGATGGAAGAGGACAAGATGTGTGAGAAGGGCGTGCAGCCTCCAGGCTTTCTCCGATCATGTCACTCTCCCAGCACCTTCACGTGTTCCCCAACTCAGAAGCTCTCTGAGGCCTGTACTTTAGGGGGTTTGCATAGAGGCTCCACATGATGAAGGCATGATCGATCATTAACTCCATTTCCATCCCCTCTCTGGAGAATGGGGGTAGGACTGAAAATTCTAAGCTTCTAATCATGGCTTGGTCTTTCCGGTGACCAGCCCCGATCCAGGAGCCTACCTAGAGTCACCTCATTAGAAAAAAAGACACTGCTATCATTCAGGAAATTCAAAAGGATTTAGGAGCTCTGGGTCAGGAACAAGGGGCAGATACATATATATGTTTGTGTTTGTGTGTGTGTGTGTGTGTGTGTGTGTGTGTGTGTGTGTATGCCACTTTCTTTCACATATTTAATTAACTCATGGCAACATATGAGATAGATGTTATTACTATTCCTATTTTACAGATGAGGAAACTGAGGCACAGAGTGGTTGTTATGGATTGAACTGTGTCCTCTCAGAATTCATATATTGAAGCTCTAACCCCCAGTGTGGCTATATTTGGACATAGGGCCTTTAAAAAGGTAATTAAGATTAAATGAGGTCATAAAATGGGCTTAATCCAGTAGGACTAGTGTCCTCATAAAAAGAAGAAGAGACACCAGGAATGTGAGCACACAGAGTAAAGACTACATGAGGACACAGTGAGAAGGTGACCGTCTGCAAGCCAAGGAGAGAGGCTTTGGGAGAAACCAGACCTGCCAGCACCTTGATGTTGGGCTTCTAGCCTCCCGAACTGTGAGGAAATCAATTTCTGTTGTTCTAAGCCACCCAATCTGTGTGGCATTTTGTTATGGGAGCCCGGGTAGATTAATACAGTGGTGTCTACAAACCTAAGGTAACCAGCTATAGCATATGGTGGAGCTGGCATTCAAACCCAAGTTCATGTACTGACAAATCCCTGTCAACATGCCATGCTGCGTCCTAGGAGCCGTAACACGGCTGGTTTTCCTAAAGAGGGGGGTGGGGGGCAGGCATACCTCACTCTACACCCAGGGACCTCAGAGAGGACCTATAACCCCTCCCTCAACCTGACACACCGTGCACATGTGCACATGCCCTCCCCCAGAATCTTAAGTTCTCAACAGCTAGACCAGGCTGAGACCAGAGGTCAGGAGTCCCGGTCCCGCTCTAAAGAGGCCCCGGAGAATTCAAGGGCGGGAAGAGGCTGAGGAGAAGGAAATCCCCCCTGAGCGGGGAATGAGTACTTCAACCCTCGTACCCCTCCCAGGTCTAGCTTTATTGCTCCAGGCTGGCCCTGAGACTTCTCAGAGGTCTAAGAGAGCCCCTACCACAAGGCACTGACTAGCCTTGAAGTGGTGGTCTGGGTGCTCTTGTGCACACTGTCCACCCGGGGGCACCATCACCCTTCTCCCTCCCAACCTGTTACTCCTGGTAACAGATCCCTGGAGGTAAGGAGTCTCCATGGGGGCAAAGGAAGTCAAATGTAATCAACTGCCTGATGGCTGTGCTTTCATCCGTCTAGGCCATTGCACAGCTGCTCACACAGTGTTCTGGGGAGGCCTAGGGTGTGTAGACTCTGGGACAACCTGTGGGAGGGGCTAAGGGGCAGCCAGTGTAGTGCTGAGGCCTCTGGGGCGCTCTTTCTCTCCCATGAAAGGCTTTCTTCAATTAAAGAAAGGCCAGCGTCCCGTGGCAATGTCCACAGTGACGGCCACTAATCTGTTACCGAGCAGGGTGAACTGTCACCACATTGTGAGGAATTTATATACATTTAAAAACAAACACCAGAGTGTCAATTTATTAATTTCCAGAGGGAAATGTAAGTCTGACTGGATGCTCAGGCTGGCCAACAAGAGGATTCATCCTCTGGAGGAAATCCACTCCAGTTTTAACCACCAGCCCGGCGCAGGCTGAGGAGCAGGGAGGCAAGCAGAGGCAGCCTGCTTCCACGTCTTAATGGCCAGGATCCTCGGAGAATCACCGCCAGTGCAAGACACAGGCCTCCGGGTTGTGATTTAATACATAAACAGTTGATTGTATTAGTCATTTCCTGCCGAGGAACCAGGCCGGCGTTATGAGGCCTATTTTTATCAATGGAAAAGTTGAGTGGAGGTGGGTTCAACCAAGAGACTTAGCCCAGTATTTCCATAATGTCACAGAACAAATGAGACCTATGTGCATATTTAAACATAAGCCTGCAGATATATCGCATCCGACATCTTCACATACAATCGTCATCGTCTTTCTAGCCGTGCCACTTAGCCAGTGCTTACTCTGTGCTGAGTTATTCTGTACACAAAATTAAGAGTTTGGACTTGGCGGGGAAAGCAAGGCGGCACTGACATTTACAGATCACTTTCTCAACGCTTCATGCCTTACAGCACGTAGCACAACATGTTCTCACAACCCTACAAAGCAGGAGCTCCTTATTATACGTGTGAGAAACTGAGTCTGGAGAGCTGAGCTGTACTGCCCAAGGTCACACAATAAATAAGCAGCAGCTGGAATTTGATCTGAGGTTTAGTACTCAAGGTGGATTGTTGTCTTGATTTTACAGAAGAGGAAACCAGCTCAGCGAAGTTCAGCAAAGTGACACAGCTGTGGACCGGCTTGATCCAAGTCCTCGTCCTGCTCTCACCATTCTTTGCTCTACATTAGCTGTTCTATAAACAGGAGCACTCAATCCAAAGGAGGCTCCTTGAGAACAGGCCTGTTCTGTGGACCTCTGAATGCCTGCCACCCAAAAGAGGGTCTGGCACACGCTACATGCTCAATAAATATTTGTTGGACTTCCCTGGTGGCGCAGTGGTTAAGAATCTGCCTGCCAATGCAGGGGACACGGGTTCGAGCCCTGGTCTGGGAAGATGCCACGTGCCACGGAGCAACTAAGCCCGTGAGCCACAACTACTGAGCCTGAGCTCTAGAACCTGTGAACCACAACTACTGAAGCCCACGCACCTAGAGCCCGTGCTCCGCAACAAGAGAAGCCGCTGCAATGAGAAGCCCGTGCACCGCAACGAAGAGTAGCCCCCCGCTCGCCGCAACTAGAGAAAGCCTGTGCATAGCTACAAAGACCCAATGCAGCAAAAAATAAATAAATAAATAAAACAGTTAATTAAAAAAAAAAAACTTGTCAAATGAAGACACTTGAGCTGGAGGCAGACTGAGGTAAGGTGGCAAGAGTGGACCGGTTCTGACTGGGAGTCCTCAACCTGGCTGGGCCCTAGGCTAGTTAATTGACCTAAGTTTCTGCATCCTTGGAGGGATAACGCCACAGACGCTGGTGAGAACTCAAGGGGGTGTACCAAGCACTGGTAGAGAGCTTGGCATAGCCACTTTTACCACAGCAAATGCATACAGCCTGGATTATGAAGCCAGGGCACCCAGGTTTGAATCCCAGATGCCCACTTAATTCCTGAGTGATGCCAGCTTTCTAATCTGTAAGATGGAGACAATGATAATACTTACGTCCTAAGGAACACTGGGAGAAATAAATAGTATGGTGCACCTAATGTGCTTAGAATGGTACATGGTAGGTGTTCAGTGTATTAGCTATTATTATGATTAGCTCTAAATTATCAACAAATCTGATCTAGGGTATGTCTAGTGATATAAAAGTCATATAAAAATATCCATGTAGCCAGTAATGTGAGCTAGAGTCAGGTATCACGTGCCTCCAAGTGCCTCCACTGTGAAACCGGAGGGCCAGTCCTTCTGGAGGCTAATCCCTGCCTGGGGCCCAATCCATCCTTATCAGCTTATCAGGAGCCCCATCTTCACTAGCTGGTGGGGCCTTGACACAGCCCTGCAGACACGAGCCCACATTTAAGGGTCCTGGGACACAAGCACTGAGGAACAACCTGAGCCCTTGCTGTGTTTGCAGCCCTTCTTCTCTCTGGACTTCCAGTTGGTTCCTGATCCACACTCTGGGCGCCTGGCTGGACCAAGAGTCCCGTCCTGGAGTTGAGTCCCCTGGCAGTGCTTTGTGCTAATGTCCCCTTTAGGTGCCAGTGGGATCTAGACACCTCACTGTCATGCTGTCCC
Source organism: Physeter macrocephalus (assembly GCF_002837175.3). Lineage (NCBI taxonomy): Eukaryota > Metazoa > Chordata > Mammalia > Artiodactyla > Physeteridae > Physeter > Physeter macrocephalus. Next base: position 78,325,655 of record NC_041220.1, on the reverse strand, counting down.
TCCGTCCCAACCCTGACTCTGAGCTAAAGACCACTGAGATGCTACAAGGACCGGCTCATTAGATGGGTCCCTCTGGACACGGAGCAAGCCTGCCAAGCCTCTGGAGCGTACAATCTGGACCATTCCTACACTCATCCAAGCAACACTGACAAGTGTAGAACTCAATACTTTGTTCAACTGTTCAAAAATTCAAAAGCTTCCACAGAAGGTGATTTCTTACATGATAGGAAACGGTGGCACCTCTCTTATGAAGGGAGGGAGGGTAGGGGCAGGAGGGGCACTTCTTAAACCTGATGCCTGGGGCTTCCCTGGTGGCGCAGTGGTTGAGGGTCTGCCTGCTAATGCAGGGGACACGGGTTCGAGCCCTGGTCTGGGAGGCTCCCACATGCCGCGGAGCAACTAGGCCCGTGAGCTACAAATACTGAGCCTGCGCGTCTGGAGCCTTTGCTCCACAACAAGAGAGGCCGCGATAGTGAGAGGCCCGCGCACCGTGATGAGGAGCGGCCCCCGCTTGCCACAACTACAGAAAGCCCTCGCGCAGAGATGGGGACCCAACACAGCCATAAATAAATAAATTTAAAAAAAAAACAAAAAAACAAAAACATGATGCCTGACATGTCCAAATAAGGCACCTATCAAATCCCACCGGGCAAACGCCCAATCACAGCCCTTCCCGGACAGCCCGACCCACTGAAGCCCAAGGCCTGGGAGAAATCAGAGTCGCCACGCAGCATTGCTGAGAATCAGAAACTGACAGTAACCACAGAAACTTCTCCTGGTGGGACAGCGAACGTGTTACACAAAAGGGAACTTCTTCAGCTGGAGACACCTGAATGCCAACAAAAGCCGAGTCTGTGGCAGTAAACATCAGCTCACGGCCCACTCTCACACAGCTTTAGTAAGAGCCCATGCCTGTCCGGGCCCAGCAGCGAGACTGGCTGGAGGCACTTCTCTTCCTGCAGAGAAGCAGCAGACGTCTTCACTCCTGGGAAACCACTGTTCCGCCCTGGAAGTGTGAGTGGTATTTTAGTTTTCCCGTACAGGAGTCTTGGAAAAGATCGAGAGGCAAGTTGTATGGTCCACATGGCTGATTTACAATACAGATTTATATTATTTCTGTTGAGAAATGTTATTTGCAGAGAAAGCACAGAGTAAAACCATAATGAATACTCAAGTTCTGCACACAAAGTTGGCCATTTTATCTCGCTAGGGCAAGCAAGATGGCCATGTGAGCTCTAGAGGGGATGCTGATCCAAAGGAAGGAAAAGAGAGAGTCTGAGGTCAGGAGACAGACTGTACCCTCTGCATTGGGGGCTGGGGACCTGGAGACCTGGGCATAGTCGGGGCCGGGACACTGGGAGGTTACAGATCCAATCTCAGCTAGTAACAAGTCTACTTGCAACACGGAAAATGCAAAACTCAAATAAACAGAGTACCATTCTTTTTTTTTTTTTTTTTTTTTTTTTTTGCGGTACGCGGGCCTCTCACTGTTGTGGCCTCTCCCGTTGCGGAGCACAGGCTCCGGACGTGCAGGCTCAGCGGCCATGGCTCACGGGCCTAGCCGCTCCGTGGCACGTGGGATCTTCCCAGACCGGGGCACAAACCCGCGTCCCCTGCATGGGCAGGCGGACTCTCAACCACTGCGCCACCAGGGAAGCCCACAGAGTACCATTCTTAATAACACTTAGCCAAACGCTGCTGTTTCTGAGGCGATTCAGAACTAATTTGATCCTCTTCTAAAATGCGCCCAATAGATGAGCCCACTAAGAATGATGCCACGTGGGTCTTGAATAAATCCTTCCTCTAAATAGCTCAACTGCAAATACAGTTGATCCTCATTATTTGTGGATTCCGTCTTTGCACGTTCACCTACTCTCCGAAATTTATCTGCAACCTCCACATCAATATTTGTGGTACGTTTGTGGTCACTCATGGACATGCAAAGACTGGCAAAAAATCTGGGTTGCATGATGTGCATGTTCCCAGCTGAGGATGAACAAGTCTTCTTGTTTCAGCCCTCATACTGCAAACGAGTGCCCTTTCCGTGGTCTATTTAGCACCTTTTTGTATATGTGCGTGTGCTTTTTCTTGGTGATTTCGCTGTTTAAAACGGCCTCCAAGTGTAGCACTGAAGTGCTGTCTAGTGTTCTGGCGGGAGAAGGCTGTGATGTGCTTTCTGGAGAAAATCCATGTGTTCGATAAGCTTCATTCAGGCATGAGTCAGTGCTGCTGACTGTGGGCTCAAGGCTGATGAATCAACAATATATATTCAATCAGGTGTCTTTCAACAGAAACACACATAAAATAAGGTTATGTATTGACAGGTTGAAGAAAATGTGACCAGAGGCTCGCAGGAACCTAACTCTGCGCCTTCCCGAGGAATACTGTATTTCAGTGTTTGCTAATTCAGTGTTGGCAGTGCCTTTACAGAGCTTTATAGACCCACTACAATAGTGAGAATCAACCATACCTGCCCTTCCTCCTAGAGCAAGGCCGGGGGGCACCGGGTGGTGGAGGGGGACTTGATCACTCTAGCTTTCTGGATTTGGGTATAGTCGGTGTAGGTGGGACTAGGAACCACGGAGCCCTGGGTTCTCGTTGCTGGCCTCCAGGTGGATTCTGCTTCCTCCCCCCAGGCTCCCCCTTATCTCCCTGGTGCCCTCCCTCACATCTTACTCATGTCACCTTCTCAGGAGGCCTTCCCAGACTATTTAAAACTGCAACCCCTCCCAGCACTGTCTAGCTCTTTTCCCTACTTTATTTTTCTCCATATTTTCACCTAATGTATTTTCACCTATTGTATGTATATTCCACTTCTGTGTTTTGCTGTTTCTCTCTCTCCCCACACTGGGACACAAATTACATGAAAGCAGGGGCTTGGTCTGCAGTCTCCTCCGCCCCTAAGCACAGAATCTGATCGCTGTGAGGGTTAAATGAGTTCATACACATCAAGCAGGCTTTGAGCAGTATTTGGTGCCTGGTAAAAGCTATACTCATCATCATTATTGGGACTGATTGTAGTTTTTACTGCTGGCTTTTAAGAAAGTTTTTTTAAAAACTGCACTGCTCACCAAGAAAGGAAAAATCTGCAACTTTTTACAGTGTCTGAGATGAATGCAGTAAACTCATAAAGTGGGAAGACCTACAAAGACCTGAATTAAAAGCACGACTGTTGATTGAGCAGCCCTTAAGGGAGCATTCACCAGGTCCTCGCTCTTGAAGCTGACTCCTAGATGTCTACACGGTACACACACGGGAAGAGCCTTTGCCCACTGCACAGAGACCCAGAGCACAAGGGATCTGGGGACCCCAGAACCCAACCGCCTCATTTCACAAATGAGTAGACCCGAGTCCCAAGAGCACTGCACAGAGTTGCCGCTAACAAGAATGAGTGTCTGTCTTGTGCGGAGTGGAGTGGGCAGGGAAGTCTGTCCCTAAAGGGTTCCCTTAGTCACCACCACTTACTGAGATGGTACCTGACCAACTGGAATCACTGTGTAACGCAAAGATGAAGTGAGTATGAACACTCGCTATTCCAAGACATTTACGGCAATTGAAGAAGAAAGAAGTATTTTAAGTAGTTGTTTTAAAGACTTTGCTTTAAATTAGCTATACTGAGCTTGTAGGGTAGGAATGCATGTTCACAGAGCTGAGATATTAAAAGGGAGGACATTTCCAGCAATAGACTAAAGGCTAAAAACCTACTCCCAGAGGTGACAAGGTATCTGAAGAATAGACATATCCAGGACTCCATCTGAAGACAGATTGACCAAAGAGGCTCCTTGTGGCCCCTCCTCACAAGCAGGTAACACACCTGTGTCTCAAGTACACTCAGGTTTTATCCTGTGTGTGTGTGGACACAAGGAAAGAAGGAGCCTTAAGGAACCCTGTAGCTCCAGAAAGCGGAAACTTCTAAGACTTCCCTGGTGATCACACGAAATAACCATGGAGAAGGAAGGACCCAGAGAATGCTGCAAGGCAATGGATTCCCAAAATTCCAAGGGAAGTGACTGCAGATTGGATGCTGTCACGAAGCCTCGAGATGGAAGTAAGCAGTTAGTGGAGGCAGTTAGTGGAGGCGAGCCTTGCTGGAGACTTACAGACGGGGGCAGAGAGGAGTTCCTGGCAGGAAGGGGCAGAGAGGAGGGAGGGAGAGAGAGAGAACTTTGCATTATTCAGGGTACACAGCCTCGGGGCCAGGGCACCTCACGGCAGCTCCTGCTGTTGCCTGAGGCTCATTACTGCTGCCTGTGGGACAACTGCAGCCCTGCCCCCTGAATGGACCTGGGGTGGAGGTCCAGTGATTTGGGCCAGAGGCTGCTGGTCCAAATTCAAGGAGAAGCCTCATTCCCAAATTCATCTCCCCTATTCCTGGACTCTTACTGTAGATAACTCAGTAGCTCACCTCTTAATGCTCTACTATTCTTTGAATTAATGCCACCTCCCCCATTAGCCTCTGAGTCTTGTTTTCAGAGCCGAACTCAAAGCTCTGCTTGTCCCCTTTGCTTGACCGATGAGGCCCATCAGGGGAAGTGACTCATCCAGGGTCACCTGGCCTGTGAGCGGCCGGTACAGGTGAGCAGTGGGGTGTCCCGATTCTCAACACCGTACCCCTCTCCCAGGAGCCACTTGAGGTCAGGGAGCCCTTGTGTGTGTTTTTCTTCTCCCACAATGCCCAGCAGCAGCACTTAATATCTGTTGATTCATTTTTTTCTTCCAAGGAGAAGATGCAGGGTATCCTGAGAAAAATCACCAAAACTAATCAAAGTGCTATGAGTCCTGTGAATTATAAAGAAAGGTGGAGGGAGTCTGGATTAATTTTCTCAGAGAAGAATGAGAAGCATTATCGTGAAGCAGTTGAAAAAGTGTGGGGAAAATGCAACCCAAAGTCATCCTTCTACCTAGGGTGTCGAGCAAGGGGTAGGGGCTCTGGAAAGACAAGGAGAATCTGGAAAGCAGTAATGATGAACTTCTTAAGGAAAAGAGATACTAAAACAAGAAACCCTCTACCAAGGGGGCTGTGGACTCTTCACTCCTGGGGCAAAGCTTTAAAAGTAGGATGTTAAGTTAACTGTCCCCACTGATGTTCCTGTTCAACAGAGATGACCAGACCAGAGACACGAGATTTATTCTGCACATAGGTTACGATTCTGCATGTAAAATACAACCTCCCTGGGGGCTTCCCTGGTGGCGCAGTGGTTGAGAGTCCGCCTGCTGATGCAGGGGACGCCGGTTCGTGCCCCGGTCAGGGAGGATCCCGCGTGCCGCGGAGCGGCTGGGCCCGTGAGCCATGGCCGCTGAGCCTGCGCGTCCGGAGCCCGTGCTCCGCAACGGGAGAGGCCGCAACAGTGAGAGGCCCGCGTACCGCAAAAAAAAAAAAAAAAAAAAAAAAATACAACCTCTGTGAAACTTATTTCATGACAATCCATGAGAACCTCAACCATCCCATTTTTCAAACTGCTTTGGGAAGAGTCTTTACATCTTGAAGGAGAAGATGGTAGTTCCACTTAAGCACATAAAAGAGGACACAAAATAAAATGTATTTTTCTGTCTTGAGAATATCTTCACTTATTAACAATGTGGAGCACCCCAGGGCTGGCGAAACTGCATTACCTTAACCCCACATAGCTTGCTCTGTGGGAACAGGGCCCAGCCTCACCTAGTACACACATCACAACCCCGCCAGTACACAGTTAGCTCTGGCACGCGCTCGCCTCTACGGCCTTGAATCTCTCATAGAGAGAGGTCCGCAAAGAATGTTAGAGGAATGGGGAGGTTCCGTATGTAACGTGATGCCAAAATATGCTGTGGGCCACTGGTGACTTTCTCAGCTTCCTGAGAAAGATGTCCCCCCCCCATGTTAACTTTTAATAAGTTAAAAAAACGATTTTTGGGAAAATGTTTTACAAATGCTACATTATTTATCAACACTCATCTCGTGGACAATGTGAGTACTTTAATGCTGTTAATGGCAGCAGGCCAGATTCTGCTGCAGTCCCCCACCTTTCGGCAGTCTTTGTAATCTCTGAAGTCACTGTAAATGCTGGGGAGAAGTAGCAACTAAGGAAGGAACAATCTAGAGTTTCCTGTAAAAGGGGGGCAACTTCGATGTCAATAATATGTACATAGAACTTTGGAGTAACTTTTCTTTTTTTAAAAGCTAGTATAAAACTCCTGGTGGCTGAAGCCCAAAGCTTTTCAACCAGAACTCTAGAGACTGAGACCAGCCTGGGCTTCTCTACTCGGTGCACTAGCGCACTAGGAAGGGAAGGCTTGCATTACTGAACTCAAGTGCTTCACTGCTGTTCCATCTGAACCACCGAGCAATTCCGAATTGATGAAGGCTTTACATATATGCGCCCTAACATACAGAAAAAGGGGAGAGCAACATGCTCTACGTAAAGTGAGAAATCACACACACACCCACACGCACGCACGCACAAACTGCAAGTCAAAAACCTGTTTCAAGGTTTGTTTTGTCTATAAGATGAGGCACCAAACACTCAATCCCACTGACACAAAGGAAATTCTTTATTCCTGTCATCACTGCCTCCGTTCCAAATATTAGAGGAAAACTCCTCGTATAACTTATATAAGCTGGTACTATCTGCATTTTCATTAATAACCAGTGTGTTACGAGCCATTTCCTATTTTAATTTTTTTCTAAGGTCTGGAGAAAAGAAAGTAATGCTGCTTCACTTAAGCTATGACACATTGTAATACTGTGATCGCCAAAATGATTGCCAAACTAAAGGAATTAGAGAGAGAGGGAGGGTGGCCTTAAAAGATGGCATACTTGGGACTGGGCTCACTCCCACACAGCCTCCAGTTGACGGGACCTACACAGCAGCAAAAACGGGTAAATCACCACGACTGACGGGCGGGGCTGCTGGGAACCATTACATCCGAATTTTTAAAGAAACTTTTGGAAGACCAAAACCATACATCATGTTTAGCTAGTGCTGTGCAGCGAAACATTGCTACTGTATAACATCTTACTTGGTCTTCACAGTAATACTATGAGTTTCCCAGACTATGCCTTAGTACCATCCGATTCTACAGATGAGAAAAGTGATGTTCAGAGAGATTAACAAAATCACACAGCTCATCCCCGACAGCACTGGGCCCAGAACCCAAGGATTCCAGCTCCTACTTCATACCCTTTCCCCTTGGAACATGGCCCTGCATTAGGGACAAAGACCCGAGCTGTTTTTTCCTCTTTTGTCATTCACCAGGAGTCAAGAGCTTGGGTAATCCACTAATAGACACACACATACACACAAAACCAACACACACACATAAAAACATATTTTATTTTTCCTCTCAATCTTTAATACAGTTGCACATTTCAGGTGAACTTGAGCTCATGGTATAGAACTCCCACACAACAATCACACAGGGAATCAGAGAACCAAACCACAGGCATGCTTGCAAGACCATGGGAAGGCCCACCTACACAAGAGGAAGGACAGCCCAGAGATTAAAAGCTTGGTCTCTGAAGCCAGACTGCCTGGGTTCACATCTCAGCTCTGCCATTTATCAGCTCTGAAACTGTGGGCAGGTCACGTGAGATTCTGCACCTCGGCTTCAACTAAAAATAGGAGAAATAAAAGAACATAGCTCCTGGGGTTTGTGGGAAAGCGGGACAGTGGCAGTCACATGGGAGTGTTTGCTATTGCCTCTTACAGAGGTGCTAGATGAGCCTGAAAGACAGAAACTGAGCTTACCGATAATGGCCCCAAACCACCTTGGCATATATGTGCCCCATAACATATTAAATGCTCAACGAACATCAGTAATCATCACCGTATTTTATTATCAGAACACAGGCTTCAGAGTCTGCTTCACTCAGGCTCAAATTTCAGTTCGTCCATACAACTGATGTGTGATTTTAAGAAAGTGACTTGGGTTCTCTGAAAATTTCCTCATCTGTAAAGTGGGAATAACAACATCACCCGCCCCCTTGCAGGGCTGTTCCGAGAATCAGACGGCCCGCTGCAAGTAAAGCACCCAGTAGGGTGACCAGCACATGGAATCAGAGCGACGTTAGTTTCCTTCTCCGCCCAACCCTCTACTGTTGCCAAATGATGAAGGTCTACGTTGGATATCCATTCATTTTATTGTTTCTTCTAGATCTCAAACAAAACAGGGCAGACATGTGTTAGAATATGTGAAGAAGGAGAGATGAGCTTCATATAGTATTTTAGTTGCTAAGTGACACTAGTCTATAGCATTAGGTGAAGAGGGAAAACTGACATTTTCTATAAAATAGGTTGCTATAGATCTCATCTGAACTCAGCTCTGAAAAAAATCACGGCTCTCAGGAGAAGGGCTTTTTGAGAAATCATATATTCTTGCTTCTAGGGTCCACGTGTCATTTACATGGGCCAACGTTCCAGCTTCAGTAGAGAAAGGGGTCACTTGTTGGTCAAACCTACCACTGGGAATGTGGCTGGAGCAGAAAAGTGGGCCCTGGGTGGGGACCTGTGTCCCCTTCCTGAGCAGCAGGTCTGCTGAGAGAATGAGAGACTGTAAGGGAACCCAAAGGGACACATTTCTGCTCTGTGCCCACAGGAGGTGAATTGCAGTGTTGTCTGGCTGGAGAAGTGGGTTAAGAATGTGCTGGTTCGGGCTTCCCTGGTGGCGCAGTGGTTAAGAATCCACCTGCCAAGGCAGGGGACATGGGGTCGAGCCCTGGTCCAGGAAGATCCCACATGCTGTGGAGCAACTAAGCCCGTGCACCACAACTACTGAGCCTGCGCTCTAGAGCCCGTGAGCCACAACTACTGAGCCCTCGGTGCCAGAGTTACTGAAGCCTGTGTGCCTAGAGCCCATGCTCCGCAACAGGAGAAGCCACCGCAGTGCAGTAGCCCCTGCTCATTGCAACTAGAGAAAGCCTGTGCGCAGCAACAAAGACCCAACACAGCCAAAAACAAATAAATAAAATAAATTAAAAAAAAAAAAAAAAAGAATGTGCTGGTTCATCAGCTAAGCACAGTCTTAATGAAGTGATTTTTAGTCTGAGGATCGTTTAAGGTCAATTGAGTTATTTCTAAATTAATTTTTAAAAACTGAGATATAATTGATATATAACATTTGTGTAAGTTTAAGGTGTACAACGTGCTGGTTTGATACATTTATATATTTCAGTAAGACCACCACCATGGCATTCGTTAACACCTCTATCATGTCTCATTTTTATGATTTCTTTTCTGTGGTAGGAACAATCAAGACCTAGTCTCTTAGCAACTTTGAAGTTTTCAATACAGTATTGTTGACTATAATTGCTACACTGTGCATTGAATCCCCGAGACTTATTTATCTACTAGTTGTAGGTGTGTACCCTTAAACAACATCTCCCCAGTTCCCCTGTTCCCGGCCCCTGGTAACCTTCTACTCTGTTTCTAAGAGTTCAGCTTCTTTAGATTCCACATATGAGAGACATCATACAGTATTTGTCTTTCTCTGTCTGACTTATCTCACTTAGTATAACACCCTCAAGGTCTATTCGTGTCCAAAGCTTGTCACAAATGGCAAGCTTTCTTTCTTGAGGCTGAATAATATTCCACTGCATATACATACTACATCTCCTTTATCCATCCATCTGCTAATGAACACTTAGGCTGTCAATTTAAATTATTTATGGATTATGCTCAGTGAACTGATCTCAAATGTCTCCTTCAACAGGAAGCAACTGAAGTTCCACATACAGATGCAAACTGTCTCTTTCTCAAGTCCAGTAACATTGTAACTGTCATTCTGAAATGGGATTTTACCATTTTCTCTGCTGTAGTACTTTCTTCTGCTTCTCTCCTCCGTCTGATTGATTATCTCACCTTGCATGCAATTGTTGTTGAATAAATATATGTAGAATGAGTGGATGGATGGCTTGGTTACAGACAACTGTTGAGAGCTGTCACACTTCATGTCAATTTAGAGACTGAAAATATGCAAACCTGACTCTTAAAACCATTTCCTTAGAAGCACCAGAGCCTGGAGCGGACGAAGAACTCAGGCTCTGATCGTGGTGGCTTCACACTTCAATGAGATTTTAAATAGGAGGCATAGGAGTGAGGGGACAGTGTGGCTTAGCTAAAATGGCTCAGTGTATGAATTATTCTAATAGTCCTGTAGGAGGAACCATCATTTCTCTATCAATTTCAGTAACTGCAAATAAACAAGAAACGTTCACAGTACTACCTCAGTACTGGCACCGGCATTAAGTTCTCAGGCAACAGCCCCGAGAAGAGGATGTCTGGTATGCGTTGTCAAGTTTCTGGGCAGCCTCGGAACGCCAGCTTCGGGACACCCCCAGGGCTCGACCAACTGGCTCTTCCTTAGAGGACCCAGCCCTGCTCGATGAAGGTACCACTGCTGCTGCTCCTGCCTGAGGCCGTTCAGCTCTGGGAATACCCACGGCCCAGAATTCTCTGCCAGGATCTCACGGGGCCAGGTTGACACATCTGCTGCCCCTGCACTCTCAGGGTGCCCACCTCCACCACTGCTGCTGGGGGCCGCCCATCACCTCCCCTGTTTCCTGCTTCCTTCCTTCAAGGGAAGAAGGAAGTCTGCCTCTCCTTAATTAGCCATCTAGGCATTTGCCCACCACAGGGAGCAGCTGCCAACAGTTGGATAACAATGCAGCTCGTTTCAACAGTGCCTTTCAAAACCCGGGGGCTCGCATGGCTGCCAATTCCTCAACTGCTCATTCAGGCAAGCGGAGTGACCAGAAGTTAATAAGGGAAAGGGAGCCGTGGCTCTGCCAGAAACACGGCATTATGCATGGTCATGTTGGCAAATAAAAGGAGGAAAACAGTTTTAGAAACACAAAAGCTGGCCTCTGGGCCCGGAGACAAAATGAGTATCGAAGGCCAATGGCTCAGGGTCCAAGAGGCAGTGAGTGTCGCCCTGCTCAGTGGAAAACCATGCTGGACCAGGGTCAAGGAGCCTGACTCAAGTTCTGCTCTTCCCAGACCAGCTAAGGCTTAAATGAGATGGTCCTTATTTTCTCTTTGTGAACGTCAACCTGAAAGACGTTCATGAGAGGATGAAATCTCATTCTGCCGGGACTTGGTATGTTCATCTGTTCATCATTGGCTCTGTGCCTTGGTTTCTTTTTTTTTTTTTTTTTTTTTTTTTTTGTGGTATGCGGGCCTCCCTCTGCTGCGGCCACTGCTGTGGCCTCTCCCGTTGCGGAGCACAGGCTCCGGGCGCGCAGGCCCAGCGGCCATGGCTCACGGGCCCAGCCGCTCCGCGGCATGTGGGATCCTCCCAGACCGGGGCGCGAACCCGGTTCCCCTGCATCGGCAGGCGGACGCGCAACCACTGCGCCACCAGGGAAGCCCCAGTGTGCCTTGGTTTCTTGATTCAACTGTGTTGACAGTGATGCCCCTTACTAAGGGCGTTTTCGCTGAATAACTAAAATGTGAGAATAACATCTGTCACGGACTGTATGTCCCAAAGATGGCAGGAATAAAGCACCCTCTCCCCTGCATCCTACATGCTCTCTGCAGTATGACCTTGACACTCTCCCTCAAGAGGCAGAGTCTGTGTCTCCACCCTTGGGTCTGGGCTGTGACTGCTCTGATCAACAGAACAGGGTGGAAGTGATGGGGTGCCATCTCCTGAAACAGCCTTGTCTCACCTGGTGGCTTCAGGAAGCTTCCTGCTTCTTGGAAGCCAGACACCAGGTGAGAAGTACACCTGCCTACCCAGAGACCACCACTGTGAGAAGTCCAAGCCACATGGAGAGGCCCTGGAGGATGAGGTGCCCCATGAAGAGAGACAGTGGCCAAGGAACACTGAGCCACCAGGCACGTGAGTGAAGAAGCCCTCTTGGAAGTGGATTCTCCAGCCCCACCTGCCCCCAGATGCCCCCATGTGGATCAGAAAGGAACTGCGCCACTGAGCCCTTCCCAAATTCCTGAACCCACAAAATTTATTTCAGGAGCAAAATAAATGTTTGTTTTAAGCTACCAAGTTTGGGCATAGTTTGTAACATGTGTACACATGAACAGATTGACAGAAACAATGTTATCTGCAGTATTGGACAAATATGGGTTGGGCCTCATCTTAATAGATCTGTTCCTAAAAGCATTTGCTGAAAATGAATACAGAATTACATATAAAATTATTTTTTAATCTTGAGCACTTACATTTACATTTTGGGAGAGAATCACTAAATCCCGTTGCAATGCAAGTACACTCATTAGTTTAGGCATCATCTTCTGGAAAACCATATGCCACCTCTTACTCCCAGCCAGGATAGATGTCCCCGGCTCAGCATCCATGACATGATAGCTCAGCACTTAGCACAATGCACTGAATTTCCCTGTTCGTTGTCTGCCCCATGAAGGCAGGGGACATATCCGTTCCTCCTTGTAAGAGAAGAGTCATAACGTCTAATGCATAAAGTATGGTAGAGGTGGTTCTAAGCACTTGACATAGATCTAATGTTTATATCAATTCACTTAATGTTTACTATAGCCTTGTGGGGTAGGTACTATTATTATGCCCACTCTCTAAATGAGGAAACTGAGGTACAGAGAGGCTAAGTAATTTGCCCAAGGTCACCCAGCTAAGTAAGCAGCAGAGGCTGGCTTTGAACGAAGGCAGTCGGGGCCCAGAGTCCATGCTCTTAGCCACTGTAACACACAGCTCTTCCTTAACATTAAGCATTCAATAAATGTTTTTGACTCAATTAATGAATCAACAACAGAAATCAAACCCAAACTTTTCATACAGATCAGGATTTCTGAAAGAAAAATACCCGTGCCACATGAACAAAAATCAATTCTAAGAACTACATGCAAACATTAAAATCCCATACAAATGCTAAGTAATGATAACGAATTTGCTACATAGACCAGAAATAAATCTGAATGAGAAAAGATACTCCCTACCCCTTCCTGTTTACCTATTAGTGCTAATCTAGTCAGTAGACACTAATATAATTACTTCAGGAAAATCTATGCGAATAGGAACCAAGGGAGGGCACAGATAAATAAAGCTTACAGATGAATATTAGAATCTCATGTTCATTCACCGTTCACTTCAGGACGTTCCTCTATCAAACCTACTGACCAGCTGATGTGTATCACCTCTTTCTCTTTTCTCTCCATCTGGGGCAGGTTATAACAAAAGAGGACAGAGACAAGCAAAGCTTTCACGAAAACCAGTGCCTGGGAAAGACATCCCCGAGCAGCTGGGAACTGGCTGCAAGTGGCCATGACAGAACTGGGAGGTACTGTGTAGGAAGACTGTAGAGGATGCATAGAAATGACACCTTATTTATCTGATTTCAAACTTTTTACTGTTGCCGCTTGACGTGTCGTGTATAGACCAGCAGCATAAGCAGCACCCGAGAGCTTAGCAGAATTGCAGTACCTTGTCCGGCCCCAGAACAGCTGAATCTGAATCTGTCAATGTGGGCAGGAAAGTTTGAAGGCACTGCCAAGGACTGGACCATCTGGGAGCCGCTGGAAAGGAAGGAGGAGTCTGTCCTCAAGCAATGACTCTCCAGTCTGTCCCCCACCCCCCGCCCCGCCTACCTCTGACATCCCTGCCACCTCCACCTCAGACACCCAGGAAGCCAGTGACCGTAAAGCTTAGGGAAACGATCCCTGGGAGTGGGTGGGGCACGACGCTCCCTTAGACCTTGGAGTCAAATGCAACTAGGTTTGAGTGCCAGTTCCACCAGTTACTGGCTGTGTGATAAAATGAATTATTTAACCTGTTCAAAGCACCAGTTTCTTACCTGTAATATGGGGGAAACAACCACGGTGCCTTGCGTTTGCAGGAAAATTGCATGTAGGTGCCTAACATAGTGCAAGGCGCAGGCAGAGCGTGTGTTCAGAATAGGGAGCCAGCTCCCTCTCTCCAGCCCTGGGCTCCAACTACTCTTTCTTTCCTTCTCCAGATCTGGAGATAGACCAGACTGAACTATTTAATCTCCAGACGCCATAGATCAGGACTGCTCACTTCATTTCAGATCTGAAAATTTCTCAGAACCAGAAGTGACTTCTGAGATGACAACACATTCATCTTACAGCCGAGGAAGCTGCAACCCAGAGAATTTAATGCTTGGGAAAAAACAATCTTCCTTACCCAGTTCCCTTGTTGTGGATTCCGAAGAACAGTGTTCTGAAAGCAGTTCTAATTACTTCTCCCCACAAATATCCTGAAAATGATTTGTTATACACTCTGACTCCTGGTCAGAGGCCCAGGAGACCCACCTTTGAATGCCACCCCCACCACTAATTGTGGGACCCTAGGAAAGTTATGCACACAAACTTTCTGGGATTCACTTTTTCACCTGTAAAGGAGGACCATTCGATCATCTTTAATGTCACTTCTAGCTTTCAGCAATTCAATGATTTCAAATGAAATGCTGATTTCTTTAGGGACGTAATTTTAATATTGTCCACACGATGGCAGAACACTTCCTTTACAGAAGTCTGAGCATAGTGAACACAAAGGAGAGGAAAAGCACTCTAAGGAATTCGTACATATTTTTCAAAGCATTCAGTTTTCTACAATTTAATTATAACTGGCTTTTATTTTAGGGTTAATCATTCTAGTCAAGCATTTGGCCAGCAATAAGCCACAAGCCATGAGAAAAGGAACGTTTTAAAGGGCTAAATTAGGGTTCTAAGGTGGTAAGGATGAGCCCAGGGGGCAGAGAGCAGAATCGTGGGAATTCAGAAGTGCAAGCTACCTGGCCGCTCAGGCGTGACTAGAAATTGCCTTCTTGACAAATGAGGCACAAGAGGCAACCATCTACGAAAAGCTTGTACACGCAGACATTTAAAAACATTTTACACGGAGAAGTGACACAAAATAGACAGAGAGAGAAAAAAAATAATTAGAAAAAAATCTTTAAGGTGACAATAACAAAGCTTTGAATTTAAAAATGCAGAGGGACTAAACACCACGTACTGTCCTGAGTTAGACCCTGGAACTGAAAAAGGACCTAGAAGAACGACTGGTAAAATCAGAATAAAGTGTTTAGTTAATAGTTTTGTATCCCTATTCATTTTTTAGTTTTGACAAGTGTACTATGGTTATGTAAGGACCCTGGGGGAAGCTGGGCGATGGGTATACAGGAACTCTCTGTACTATCTTTGTCACTTTTCTGTAAATCCAAAATTATTCCAAAATAAAATTTTTATTTAAAAAATGCATAGAAAAATAAGGGCAAAAGACAGCCAAGAAAGGACAGAAACACGGAGTTTCATAATAAACACAGGGTTTCGTAACTACCAAAACAAATGTCCTATGTTGATGATAATTTAAGGAGGGTGAGTTTTAAAGTAGGAGGTAGTAGCTCACATGCAATAAAATAAGGTAAAAATGACAAAGCCTAAAGAATAATGGGCAGTGGACAAAGGTGTCTTCTAGGGTATTACAGATGGAATTATATGCCGCCGTAGGCTTTTCTGAAAAGCAGTTTTGCAATAAGCGACAGAAGCCATAAGTTGATAGCCTTTGACCCGGTAATACCGTTTTAGCAACCTGTACCAAAGCAATGATTTAAAAGAAAAAAAGCCACCTATTTTTATGAAGTTGCAGCTCTGCCCTGTAGTACTGGAAACTGTTCCTATGGCCACTGGGTGCCTAGACAGATTATGGTGCTATTAATTAAATGGAATATTATAATGGTATTAAGAATGATAAATCCGAGAATTGTGGAAAGGAATACGTGAAGTAATTTTTTAAGAGCTCAGTACATGCAATGTAGTATCCTAGATTAGGTCCTAAAAAGGATATTAGTGGAAAAAATGGGAAAATGGGAATGAATAAAGCCTATTTTAGTTAATAATACGGTATCAATATTAATTTCTTAGTTTGGATAATTGTCCGTGATTATGAAGATGTTACTATTAGGGAAACATAGGTGAAGGGTATATGGGAACTCAATATCTTTGTGACTTTTCTGTAAATCTATAATTATTTTAAAATAAAAGTTAAAGAGCTCAGAATTATATACAAACTCATACACATACTGCAATCAACTAAAAAAATATTTACTGTATATAAAGTTAGGTAGGCTCCTAAAACACTGTCAGAGTTATAAAAAATACTTTGCTTTTGCAGGGGTGGAGTGGCATGGGGGGAAGAGCTCATTTATGTTGCTACTTAGATGTTTCACTGAACAACTGATTATCAAGATGCTCTGACTCAGAGTGGCTGGGGAGAATTCTGAAGGATTCATATCCTGATAGTCTAAAAATGACTTTTATTTTTCCAGCATCTAAGTTTCACTGAGGGAGTAAGGAAGACATTTTCTATAATAATCTTTTTAGTAATCATCCCTCGGGGACGATATTTAGAATTCCATCGTACATGAAATTAAATATTTTTGTTTCCTAAAGAAAGGATACCTTCTGCTTCTTTGCGGGGCACTCAGTTCCTGAGTACTTGGCAAATTGAAAGAATGGAAAGGGTTAACTGAAGATACCCTTTAGATATCTTTAGATCTATCGAAAGCTTGAACATCTGGGAACCTAGATCTTGCCACGTCTGCCTGCTTAGGTGCCCCAGGCAGCATTAAACAGGCGAGGAGTGACTGAGGGGGCAGATGGGAGAGGCCAGAGGGTGGTGACGATGGAGAATACCTCCAAAGTGGCCTCATCAAAGTCAGCTCTAAACCAATGGACTTGTTCCAAATTTGTAAAAAATAATTTCGTTTAGTGCTGTTGCAAACAGCACTGAAGGATCACCTTAGCCTTCCCTGCAGAGTTTCCCTTGGCCCGCTTCCATCAGGAGGTGGAGAGACTTGCCTCCAGAGAAGCACAGCAAGACTCAATTTCCCCAAAGGGACGCCAATCTGTGTGGGGTATCTAAAGTGGGCGGCTCGGCCAATCGCCAGACACACAGAGGAGCTCCACTCCAGCCCCCATTTCCTCCTGTTCTGGCCCAACTTTTATCATAAGCCTGGTTGAACTTACAACCACTGAGGGATGGTCTGAAAAAACCTGCGGCCCATCCATTCCACTTCTAGAGTCTAGGGTTCATCTCTGCCTCAAGTCAGACCGGAAAGCTGGTCCACGCTGTCATAATCCTCCACCAATTTACTTGAAATGGGTTTGTCCTTTGCTTCCAATGAGCAAAATCCAAATTTCTATGTGTCTTTACATACATTTGGAGCATTGTTGAGGACACTGATCACATTAATTGATGGTGGCCCCTCCATGAAGCTCCAAGTGAGACTTTTCTTTGGACAGTCTAGTGAGCATGGACTCTGGAGCCAAATGGCTCCAGGAGGAGTCAAATCCTGACTCTACTATTTAACTAGCTGGTCAACTTTCTATGCCTCATTTTCCTCATCTGCAATAATGACAGTCAGTCCCTTGAATTTTTGTGAGGATGAGAGTCAACAGCAACGAAGTCTTTAGGACTAAGCCGGGCAAAAAGTTAGCACTCAATAAATATTCATTATCACAATTATTTTAAAACAGAACACCAGAAAAACCATTATATTCCATAAGGAACTGAGATGCTTTTACCTCATGCACAGTGTGATTCATAGAAAGCAGGGCTCTGAGACCCTTCTCCCCTCTCAACGGACTCAGGGTCCTCAAGAGTGACAGTGGCTTTCTATGGCACGGGGCACCTTCAGAATCTAGGGTGGGATGGGGGCAGTTAGAAGCACGTGTAGTTTGCAGAGGTTTCTTTCAAGATTCTGAGATGCCCTTACAGGAATTCATGCCATTTACCATAAGAGTCCTCAGTATAAATAATCACCTGGAGGTACAAAAATGGACCCAAAGGTCAAGTTTCTTAACTATGCCAAGTCCTATGCTCTGAAAAAAAAGTCCTATGCTTTTTTTCCTTCTCCTCAGTCTGATCTGTCCTAACTCCACGTACTGTCCCAGTAACAGACAGAGGCACTGATTCTTCCCTTATGTTTTCTGTGGCTTGTAAGTGCTTTCATAAGTCTCCTCAGATCTTTTATAGAACAAAGAAGGATATAAAATAAATAGTACAATACACATGCTTTTTTGTTGAGAACTAAGTACAACATTCGTTACTTCTAAGAAAGCTGAGCCTCCTTATTAACATAAAGAAATTCCTAATAGGTGCTAGAATAGACACGCTGGGAATAGAACCGTGGTAGATCAAGAATTCAGTAAGCAATACAACTGAGAGGGAAAAAGAGAAAGCACCCTCTTAGGTAATAGCTCAATTCCCTCCTATTCCTGCTACCCATTCAATCTCCGTTCCATGCATCACCCTTCCGTCCCACTCTTGTCAATTTGACACTCAGCTTTACAGACATCACTGGCCCAGCCCTTCCGGGTGGAGAAAAATATCGCTGCTGCTCGCCTTTCCTCCTCCAGTCTTTGCTGATAGCCCTTATAAAACACTTGGTAGCAAAGCAAATCATTCACAGCCTGCCTTCCTGTTTTACTGCGTCCCTTCCCTTCCTTGCCATAAGATTTATCTTTAAAGGCCAGGGTGTCAGCAGCCAACCAAGAACTTGTTCAGAACACCGCTGGCTCTGGAGCAGCCTTAACCTGATCAGGCTGTGCTTAGAATGAAGCTGAGCAAACCAGGAGCAACAGAGAAGCCCTGGGATTCTTATAGAACCAATGGCAATGTGGCAGCTTCCGGCCAGGGAGCCAAGGTTTTGAACCTGCATGGTGTTCCCCACTTAACTACTGCTACAGGAACCTATCTGCTGTTTTATTCATAGACACAGATCTACTTTGGGATTCAGAAAAATATCTAGGTCCAGCTACATAATTTGCAAATGAAAATGAAATATGCAAAATGGAAACACATGGCCCCATGTTCAAAAAGCAGGGGGGAGAAAGCTGTAAAAAGTATTAAGACATGAAGCTTTATCCTTTCTTCTGCATTCTCTCTCTCAACTCCTAACGGTGTCTTTTGCTTGTTATTGAATGTCACGCTCTCTCGGGCACGGGGATACTTACAGGGTGAGTGCAGACCATCACGGGCTGCCCACCCCTACAGACCATCAGCTGCTAGGCCGATGCACCACGTCCGGGCCAGGGGTGGGGAAACTGTGCCAAGAACCCCCCTTTCCCGTGGACTCACCACCCCAGCCCACAGCAAATGGATGACCCTCTGTTTGCAACACCTGTGCCAGGACACGCTAGGTACCTGGATTGGGAGTGGGCGGGGCCTCACTGAGTCAATCCCCCTTTCCCGTGGACTCACCACCCCAGCCCACAGCAAATGGATGACCCTCTGTTTGCAACACCTGTGCCGGGACACGCTAGGTACCTGGATTGGGAGTGGGCGGGGCCTCACTGAGTCACCCGCGAACACACTGGTGGGCTGTCCGCCTGAGCTGGGCAGGCCACTATTTTGTCCCGTCCTGGGACACCATGGAGTTTGTGTACCTGGCATCAACTCTCCCCAGGCTCACACCTAGCCCCCTACAGGGATGGAAGGCAACAGTAACTGCTGGGTGGGGGGCAGGGATGGGGAGGGTGGCAGGGCCTGAGGTGCCAAGGAGCAGGGGAACGGGCAGCTGAGAAACACTGGGCAGGTAGGGAGGTGGCAGGACTGTGCATAAGCCAAGGCTCCAACACCCCGGAGCACACTCCGTTGCCCCACTGAACTTCATCTACAGAGCACAGAGTCAAAGATAAAAGTATGCAGAACATCAAGAGAGCAACTGCACAGAAAAACACGGGGCCCCGATTCTCCGCGCAGGGCCCCGTGCAACTGTACCGGTCACATACCCGTCAGCTGGTCCTGCCGGTTCCCCACCATGAAATAGGCCTGTGTTTAGGACAGGGACGAGGAGGAGCTTTCGCTTTGCACAGGTGTGAGGCTGCCCTGGAGGAGGTGGGTGTGAGGGGTCTGTGGCACCTGTTCAACCGCCCCTCCTATGGCATTGCAAGGCAGAGCCTGGCTTATCTTCAAAGGCTTCTGAAGCCCACCTGTTCGAACGATAATTTTAACTTATGGCGATGCACAAAGAACTGATGTAGTGAGATACAAGCAGAGTCGTGATGATTACAGAAATCCTCCCAAACCTAAGTTGGCCGAGGGATTTACTTTAATTGTTGGGGAGATTAGGAAAGAGAGAGGACTGAGGAATAATTCCTTATTAAGTGGCTCTGGGTTGATGGTTTGTAAAAAACTGGGCCATTATCCAAAGTCATTATTTTGATGCAAGAATATTAACCTGGTCGCTGAAAGCACTTTCTTACAAACCTTAGCTTCTGGGTCACTGTTGATACTACAAGAATCATCATCATCAGCATGTGGGGCATTTCTAGAAAGAAAAACAGAAAATTGGACTTAGAATTCTATTGCAATCTCTAGCTGCACAAAGCCACTCATTACGGCAGGTGCTCTGAATGCCCTACCTGAGTTTCAAGGATGCATAGCGCAGCGTTGCTCCTTCAAACTCTTTCAAACTGGGGTCCGGGTTGACTGTGGCTGCATGCAAATCCTAGAGGAAAAGAGATCCCTGTTAATGTAGAAAGGGGAATGACCCATTACATGGCCTCAAATATCAAAGGGGAGAGAAGTCCTCCCAGCACGAGGCAGAGAGTGTATGTGAGCTTAGGCAGGAAAAGGCATGCATGGGCTGCTTGCTGATGCCGGTTTGGTGCAAGTGCCGCTTCTTACAAGACAACAGGAACCTGGGGCAATCAGCCTGAAGTCATTCACAATGGGAGACATCAAAAAAGGCGACACGTGTGAGTCCCACAGCCCTAGCCAGAAGCCCCATCGCTCCGTCCCTGCAGAATGCATGATATTCACAAAGAAGATGCAGCCACAGCCATGCAAAAAGGACAAAATAGTAAATGAGCTAAAATCTGACAATATACTTGCCTTCCAAATGTCACTATTAATCTTTCCCCCATTCAGAACAGCAAAATCACTCCATGGTTGTTTCTAGACATATAATTATTCACAAGGAAAAAGCACATTGATTTAAAAAAAAGAAAGAAAGAAAGAAAGAAAGAAAGAAAATAATAAAGGATAGAAAAGGAAAGGAAAAAAAAAAGAAAACACACACACACACACATACACACAAGACACTGTTGTTAGCATTGATATTCACAGGATGGGTTAGGGAACAAATTCACTCTAAAGGCAGCATGTGAGCTCGCTCTCCCTTGATCTAGATCAACACCTGAGGCCTAGGGCAGGAGGAAAGAGAGGGCGCTTTAATTACTTACCAAAACAAATGGCTGAACGTTATTACCAGAGAGTGAAGTTATCGATACTTTCTAAATGTGGTCTTAAAAGCACGCACTATGCATCAAAGTAGTAAATGCCCAGCGTACCTAATTTCACAGGCACCTTTTTCTCTCCTATTAACCAAACAGAACTGTTTTCTTGAGGTGGAGGTGGAATTAGGGATGACGCTTGTCAATGTGCTGGATGGAAACGGGAATGTCCATGGCTAAGGGCATAAAAAAGCTGGGGGCCAAATTATTTTCACTTAAAAGAAAAAAATGGCAATGATGGAGGGCAAAGAACCCAGCCTGACCTCATCTTGCTGAGATTTAATCTAATAAAAAATAGCTCTAGGGGCTTCCCTGGTGGCGCAGTGGTTGCGCGTCCGCCTGCCGATGCAGGGGAACCGGGTTCGCACCCCGGTCTGGGAGGATCCCACATGCCGCAGAGCGGCTGGGCCCGTGGGCCATGGCCGCTGAGCCTGCGCGTCCGGAGCCTGTCCTCCGCGACGGGAGAAGCCACGGCAGAGGGAGGCCCGCATACCACAAAAAAAAAAAAAAAAAAAAAAAAAAAAAAAATAGCTCTAGACAATCTAATGTAAATTCCTCTTGTTCATAAAAAACTCTACTTCCTTGCCACCCAAGCCTCTTCACAAATTAATATTCGATCACGAAATGCTTTTCTAAACATAGTTATAGAACAAAGTGCAAAGCCTTGCCTCGCTGGGCAACCTCTGACAATAGACCTTCGAATCTAAACAACTCCTTCCTTTACTCACCTCGGACAACAATGGAAACATTTTTTTTCTTTCTACTATATTGACTGAATATTCAAATATTTTTCATGTGACATTTGGGGAAATAAATGATACTAATAAGACACCCAGGCACATCCTTATGAACTTGTTCCACTTGTCAGGAAAATCTCTTTTCTTGAAGAATAAATCAATAAGAGAAACTTTTCCACTAAGTAACTTTACAACTAAAGTTCTTTGAAAATGAGACGGTAGTACTGACCCATAACTTCTGCACACAATACAATTTTTAAAGCCACTCAAAGCAAGAAGCAGAGGAGATCAAATGTCCCAGGTGTTGAAAAATGCATTTATTTGGCTCTGAAGGCCTCTCTGAGGGCATGGTCATTGCAAATTTGGATCCATTATCACTTCTACACAGTTGGTGTCATTGTTGCTTTCTTTGCTGGACTAGGCACCCAACCTGCAGTTTTTCAAACTAAAACAGAACTTGGACCACTGTGTTTTTTTATTTTTTTAAAATAATCTCTTTTACTGAGCACAGAGCAGGAATGCTGTCCAGCCCCTCACCTCTTTCCTCACTCCATCCCCAAAAGCAGTGTTCAGCTTTTACTGAGGAGAAAATATTACAGGAAAATCTTAACCTGTCAGCTGTGGTGACCTATGAACCCCCTGAAATGGATGTGGGGTTTTGTGCAAGTGCATTTTATCCCCAACTTTTCTGTTTTCAGAAGGGCCAGTGACTGAAAAATGTTTAGAGTTACCGTCATAGGGGGATTAATAAACACTCACGATAAGGACTTGAAATATCAAGTACAAAATAAAATTTTAAGCTAAAATTTCTTCTTAAAAAAGAAAACAAGCCTATTTGGTTCCAAATTGTCATCATCATTTACACGTGAGCATTATTTGGTTTTCATTTAGGTTGAGCTTTGAAAATGTAATCAGATGGTGAATTAGGAAGATTGAAGATAATTGTGCTCTTGTGAAGACATTTTAAAAAAGGCATGTGTGTCTGACAAAGGGAATCTGATATCAGAAATTATACCCAAAAGACACTGTGTTAGGACTACAAAGAGTGAAAGGAGAGCATTTTTTAAAACACATATTCAGAAAAGGCTTTGGCATTTTATCAAACACTTCTCTATACGTGTGTGTTTAAATTTTTAAATGTATTTTATGTATTTATGTATTTGGATGTAGAAGTCCCTGTAAAGTAAAAGTTGATTATAGTTCTAAGACTGCATGAATCTAGCTCTCATGCTACGGAGACATGAGTCAGCTGGCAAACTTCCAACAATCACCTTTTACAGATTTAAATAAACAAAGGCCCTATACAGTGATTTTGCAAAACCTTAAAATAACATAAGTATCCCTAAAGAAACCCTTTAGCACAAAACTCAAGCAAATAAAAATGGAAACTAACATTATATGCTACGAACAGGCCAAAGAACTTTTTTCCTTCCCATATTTAAAATTTTCATTGACATTGAAGATGAGAAACTTTCTCCTCCATTTAAGTGACTATTTTTTTTAAGTCAAGGGCAATGAAGGACAAAAACAATTTGTCCTAAATGTTAAGAACGTATATTCTATTCATCTATTATTTTTTTTTTAATTAAGAAGAGAGAATACAACATTTTAGCTAATAATTTAAAGAAAAAAGACACCAACACAGATGCTTGGGTTGTACAGAAAGTCTGCAGTCTGGGTGATGGGAGTGAGAGATGAAAGAAGAGACAAAGAGAAAGACAATAAGAGAGGAAAAGGCAGGCGAGCAACATGCCCCAGGGAAGACAGACACAAAGAGAGGTAAAGGAGAGTAGAGGGAGAACAGGGACCATCTTCTATGGGTAACAACCTCCAATCGGTCATCTCTCAGGCAATGCAGCTAAAGCCTTGCACAGCTGAGAGATGGTGGTGTCAGAGTTATGGCCGGGGACACACCTTCCTGGTGCTTGTCTTGACCTTGGCCAGGCTGCAGCACCCCTTATCCTGATTACGGTGATGACACTCAGGTTCTCGAGAGCCCTGGAGCCCTAGCTCCTCAGAGACAGTGGGGACTGACCCAGAGCCTGGAGCATGGCACCTGCCATGACCCTTCATGACCTTTCAGCATGGTACCCTCATGAACTACTAAGGGAATCAATCTGACTGTATAACCTTGACTACTGAGAGTTTTCTTCTTCCATATTTTTCTTCTGGGATCTTAGAAGACTTCCCACCAGACTGTGGACAGAGTGAGGTCAAGAACATGAGCCCTGGGCTTCCCTGGCGGCGCAGCGGTTGAGAGTCTGCCTGCCGATGCAGGGGACGTGGGTTCGTGCCCCGGTCCAGGAGGATCCCACGTGCCGCGGAGCGGCTGGGCCCGTGAGCCATGGCCGCTGAGCCGCCACAACAGTGAGAGGCCCGCGTACCGCAAAAAAAAAAAAAAAAAAGAACATGAGCCCTTAGCCCAGGGGCTGGCTGCCTGAAAGTGTCCAGGAATAGCAGTGTCCTTATCTCTACTAAGGCATTTGTAAGAATAAAAAGTTTGAGAGCCTAGGGACTACAAAGGGTTATGAACTATGCTTCGTGATCCTCTTTTGTCAAGACTTGAGCCTTGGTATGTGTAGCCTTGATGATAAATGGCAGAGTACCTGGAATTCTGGAATTTCAAGGAACAGGCCAGTCAATGTTAATAAGCACTGTATCCATATATGTGTGTATATTTTTTCCTTCTTTTAAAACTGCTTTCCGTGTTTTGCTGGATGCAAAACTATCAAAAGAACAGCTATTGGTTTATCATGCAAATAAAATCCAGAGAAGTTAAAAAAAAAAGAATCTAACTAGAAGACAAACTGACAAATGCTTGTGCAATTAAATTAGTCTCTGCAAGCAGCAGCAGTATTTAGAAACTAGAGGAGAATCAGGAGACCTGTGTCTCTAGTGCTGGCTCTGCAGTTACAGCAAGTCAACTAAGAGCTCCCTCCGCTACAGAGCTGGTTCATTCCTTCATTCAGCAAACATTTAATGAACACTGCCACGTACCAGGCACTGTGCCAGGACACAAGACGAGGGGGGCAGGTCCCGACACCCCCCCAAAAGGGAGGCGGACACGCCTCAAGTAAAAATACTACAAAGAGACACAATGGAATAAAGGTTAAAGGGCTTTCAAAGCAGACGGGTGAGAACAATCCTTCCCAGGAGATGCTAGCAGGAAGCCAAAGAATTGAAGGGGAAGAGTGACATATAAATAAAAACAGGGAGACTAGATTCGCTAAAAGACCAGCTCTTGTACTCACTCAGAATTTCCTGGAACGCTTATGATAAAGGCAGATTCTCAGGCCCTACCCTTAGAGAGTCTAGCTCAGTAGCCTGGGGTAAAAATAAGGAAACTTAGTATGTTCTACAAGCCCCAGAGGACATCCTGGCCACCGACCTTGGCTGACAGGCTACGAAATACTGCCGTAGCATTCACTAGGCCCTTCTCAAAGGTTCTTGCCAGCTCTAAAACGTCATGATTACTTGATCAGGTCAAGAATTTCAGTGAAATGATGACAGACTGGCCCCTTTATGTTGTCATCTTATTTCAAAATGTATGTGAAAATCTGTAGGTTCTAATGCAATACATGGGTTTGGCCCCTCCTGGGGAGTTAGCTGCTCAGGCCCCTCCCAGACTCCAGAGGCAATGCAGCAAGAACAGAGTGAATTGTGATCAAGAAGAGATCACGGTCCTGAGAAACAATTCGACCTTCCCTTGCTTCAGACCCACTGGCTTCTCCATACTCTTATCCTTAAGGAACTTGGAAACACCTTCTGCTGGAAAGATGCTAAGTAAGACTTGCTTATGGGCCAACAGTTATTCACTACAATATTTTGTGTAGCTCCCTCTTCTCTCTAAAATTCAACATCTAAGTAACTTGGAACAAACTGATGGACTGGGGGGAGATCATCTTTGGGCCAAACTTCAGCAGCAAATGCTTCCCGGCCAGTTTATAAACTTTCAAAAATACTGCTGGCGTATGCAGAGGGAACATCATGCGCTGCGCCTAACACTTCCCTGGTGAACTTTGGAACGTGAAATGTAAAATTTTCAAACTGTAAGGAAGCCTTCCGTCCTAAACTTTTGTGAAGCGGAGTCAACAGATTTGGCACCTACTTTTTTTTTTTTAAGCCAGCTCAGGAAAAATCTGTATAAAATATGCGTGTCTAACGCGACATATTACAAGTATCTTCTCGCCCTTAACATTTTGCTTTCTCTCATGTTTCCAAATTAGTCAAAATAGATTCTATTTAGGGACCAAAGAAATGGCATCAAAGATATAATCATTTCTCTTCAACTGTTATTAGCACCTGAGACAATGTTATCAAGAGAAGCCATTTTCTAGCAGGTGCTGCATATGTCACCGTCCTCCCCTGGAGTGAGATGAAGCCATTCATTCAAGGCTCTCCAAGCCCCGATACACACATAGTGAAACCTGGGGTAGGGGCAGGGGCCAGCAGACCTCCATTCAGGCTTGACTCCACTAGGTATTAGGTGTGTGATCCTGGGCAAGCTCCCTCACCTCTCTGTGTGTGTTGTCGAATGTAAAAAGGTAATGACAACTGTCGTACAGATGCATAGGGTTTTATGAGGAGTAAGGAGACAAGGCATGAAGCTGGCGGTCTAAACACCCGATTACCCTTAGTGCTTCTGCTTTAATATCCGTGTCAGCACCTGCCGGACCTGGGAACGTAGCAGTCTGTGTCTTCCCCCACCTCTCCCCTTCCTCTCCTCTCTACCTATCTGCTCATTCCTTTGCCCCTAGGATTTTAATGTATTGCCTTTTAAATCTGCTTGGTTCTTTGACTTAGTGGATGGCCTGATGTCCAGGGGAAAAAATGTACATGAAGCAAACAACCGAAAGCTTGATCCAAAGAACATCTATCCCATTGGTCTATTTAAAGTGCTGGGGGACTTCCTTGGTGGCGCAGCGGTTGAGAGTCCACCTGCCAGTGCAGGGGACACGGGTTCGATCCCTGGTCCGGGAAGATCCCACATGCCACAGAGCAACTAAGTCCGTGCGCCACAACTACTGGGCCTACACGGGTTCGATCCCTGGTCCGGGAAGATCCCACATGCCACAGAGCAACTAAGTCCGTGCGCCACAACTACTGGGCCTGCGCTCAAGAGCCCTTGAGCCAAAACCACTGAAGACCGTGCGCCTAGAGCCCGTGCTCCGCAACAAGAGAAGCCACCGCAATGGGACGCCCGGGCAATGCCACGAAGAGTAGCCCCGACTTGCCGCAACTAGAGAAAGCCCGCGCAGCAATGAAGATCCAACGCAGCGAAAAATAAATAAATAGAATTAATAAAAGAAAATAAAGAGCTGGGAATGAGTCTCTCTCTGAAACTTCAAAAAACTACACATCTGTTAACAAGTTTCTTGGAGGGATAAGGCTTTGTCCAACACGATGGCAAGAGACGAGAGGAACGGAACCATCCTGCCACCCTGACGCCACCTGCCTGGTTACTCAACTCGCTGAGCCTCGGTTACCTCTTAAGTGGGAAACATAATAGCTGTCATCTCTGCCGCGTGAAGAGTCCTGAAGGGGACAAGTGAAGTGACGTTTATGAAAATACCCTGAAAGCCACAAAAAGTCATGCAGAGAACCTGGGAGGCTGACCAGTGGGGATGCGATGGAAACGCCGAACTCCAGGAGAGCAAGTGAGGCAGGTGGCCATAGAACACAGTCTGAGCCTGGGAAGGGGGGCTAGGCAGTGAGTGGGAGGGGGGTGGAAGCAGTCATGGACGGGGCAGAGCAGGCAACAGCGGGCATCAGAAGGCAGCTCAGGGATGAGAAGAGGACTCTGCTTCCCAATAATTATCCCCAGGGCCAGCAGCCCACCTGTGCTGCGTTCTTGCTAAGACTTTTCGCAGAAAACATGAAAGTGAAAGTCTACCATATTAATCAAAGAACTAAAAATCCGAGCCACATAAACCTCGGGACGCCCTCCTTGGGCTTCACCCCACCCATGCCTTGGCCTCAGGAGGTGGGCTCCGAGACAAACTTCATTTCTTCCACATACAGAGGACAAGAGATTCACTGAACAGAAATGGTATCTCAAAGTTAGTCTGATCTCCTCACCTCTGGACCAAGAGAAAGCAGGTAGGCTGAGATCTCAGAGCCAGGGAAGCCAAGGGAGAAGAACTCTGACCTGGAATTCAAGGAGGATTCGGGAACACTGCGTTCTAGAGCCAGTGTGGTTGCTGGTCACTGGCCTCTCTGTGCCTCGGTTTCCCTGTCTGTAATGGACAGATACTGGTGCCAATGCCCCCTTCCCAACAGGGCATTCTCTGGTTGCAGGGCGCTCCCTGGGGGTGAAGATGGTAAAGGGTTACAATAAGGGGGATGGAGCCCTGAAATGGAGAAAGATTCTAACAGAGATGCCAAGGGCCAAGCAGTACAGGTGAAGAAGAAAGAGGAACTCTGTGCCTCCGTGAGAGCCCAGGGGCGTCCTGACCCGCTCAGCCCCTGGGAGGCCACTCTGCGGTCCAGGGAGAAATGCCAAGAGGTAACTGGGCCAGAATGGAAGAGCGCTCCACTTCATGCTGAGCTCCACAAGGAGCAGCCTGTGTTGGTTCATCTTTACCCCCCAGCACACCTCACATAAGGCGAATAAGTCGACTGAATGGGATGTGCCCTGAGAGGAGAAATATTATGCTAATAAAAAGTTATCAAGGGCTTCCCTGGTGGCGCAGTGGTTGAGAGTCCGCCTGCCGAT
>NC_041220.1:78294508-78296886 GCF_002837175.3 Physeter macrocephalus | reverse complement strand
CGTGAGCCATGGCCGCTGAGCCTGCGCATCCGGAGCCTGTGCTCCGCAACGGGAGAGGCCACAACAGTGAGAGGCCCGCGTACAGCAAAAAAACAAACAAACAAAAAAAAAGTTATCAAAATCACCCAGTGATAAGCAACAAAATCCTAAGTGATTCAGTGGAACTGAAGCACATATCTGATCATCAGGGCCAAGTACCAACAAACCAAGGCCCTGGGCTATCAACGGGGCCTATAGCTCGCCTCAACCCGTCACTTGAAAGATGGAGAATTTGAGGCCCAGGTGGGGTGAGATGCCTAAGCCAGTAAAAGCAGGAATGTGGCTGGAATGTAGGTCTTCCAGCCTCCCAGAGAAGAGCAAGTAAATAATAGAAGATGTTGTTTACTTTCAAAGACAGGAAGGGTGATAATAGCGGCAAATATGTAGAGAAACTTTGGGGTAAGAGATGCGGTTCAAATTCCTTCCATGTCCTCAAAGTAAAAGAAAACGAGTTGTTTAAAGAGCAGAAGACTGTGATCAAAAAAAGGCATAAGTGCCGGTGTGTTAGGAATGAAACTTCTTTTCTCCAGAAAAGCCATTACTTAACTCTAACCTTTTTCCACTGTAATTCCCTTGAATATTTAGATATCAGGATTCACAAGGGTTCACTGCAGGGATTTTTGTATTAATAAATACCACAATGGAATTTTTTAATGCCTCAATTCTTTGTTTAAACATCAGATTTCATCCTCAGGGACAGAACAAATTTATACTGCTAATTATTTCTAAAACAATGTCACTTCTGCTAAATAAACAGATCCTCTTTTTTTTTTTATTAGAAATTAAGCATTTAAGGGCTCTCAAGGGTTATTCCTGCAGACATTCTCTCCATGCAGTCAAATGAGCCCACGGATATTAATAAGATATGCAGTAATTATAACACATCTGGCCAAGAGACATTCTTCTGTGTGTAAATATTTTATGGAACCAGCACCATGCAACAGCACCTACAGAGTAAATTACCGCCTCAGTGAGCCCCAGGGAATCTTAACCACTTCTCATTAATCAGCCTCTCTTACTTTCTGTACCTGAAATGGTGTTTCTAGAGACCAAAAGCCATTAAAAAAATGAAAACATCCCTGAAAGATGGTATTAACACTATTCACTAAGAGGAAGCATTTCGGTTTCAAATGCAACATGCATGAAAATCAAAAGCTTACCTTGATGACCTGTTGGGGCAGAAGCAATGAGTCTAAAGAGAAATCACAAGTTACATCCACTCTACTAAGCCATCAAAAAGACACTCCATTTTACCTCGTTCTCTGGGGTGGGAGATGGCGTTACAGAACTAAGGGACCCTTTCCTAGAACCCTGAAGATCTGCTGGGATGGAGACAGGGCGTTCCCACTGAGTCGTCCCGGTTGGTATGTGCCAATAATAGGTCCCAGCGATGTCACTGATTCTTTTCCAGCCAGGTGGCAAATCTGGATCAGTCTGAAAGGAGTGATCACTCCATATATCTGCTGGAAAATGGAAAGAAAGAGAGGGTTTTATTAAAAGAGGAAACAATTACAGTCTTCCAATTTTACTACCAACAGTCAGGAGAATTCCACAGGCAGATGTGTCCATAGCCCAAATGAGAACTAAAGCCATCCTATGGACACTAAGTATGAAAAGAGGGGGAATATGGAAAGAAACATGGAAAGAACTGGAAGGTTGACACTTGAGAACATGGATATAAAGGACCCATTATCAAGTCATCGTACAGCTCCAAGGACCCTATAAACGAACAGGCTAAAGCTCCATTAGTCAGAATCAACTACCCAAGCAAAATTTGCAAGGTTACACACAAAACCTACTGTATCCCTTTGTACATTTGTAAGATTTACTGTTTGGGATCATATATCATTCCCAGCAATGAGTACAACTCTAATGTTCTTTAACTGCTTTCTGGATGAGTTACTGGATTTATGAGTACTGGATTTATACCTTCCATTTGCTTTAACAACTCCTCCCATTTGATTGCAAACATCTACAAAGTAGCCATGTCTTTTGTATACTCTAGAATTCTAAACTGCACACAGAAGATTCCCAAGGAGGGCAGACTGAAAAAGCCTTGGAATTCGAAAAGGAACCAGACTGACTCTAAAAACCGGCCAGGAATATAAATGCATGAAGGAGGATAGGTGTGGGATACAGTAGAGAATGGTGAGGACGGTGGCAAACTGGTAAGCATGTGCAAAGTCCAAAGGCATTTAAATTCAAAAAATAATTTTTTAAGAACTGTATGTGTGGGAAATAAAATACATCTACTGGAAAATTTCAGTCATCCCTGGCTTATATCAATATTTTATTAATTTATTGGATTTCTTTTTTTTTTTTTTTTTTTTTTTTTTTTT
>NC_041220.1:78288972-78294372 GCF_002837175.3 Physeter macrocephalus | reverse complement strand
CGGACGCACAGGCTCAGCAGCCATGGCTCACGGGCCCAGCCGCTCCGCGGCATGTGGGATCTTCCCGGACCGGGGCACTAACCTGTGTCCCCTGCATCGGCAGGCGGACTCTCAACCACTGCGCCACCAGGGAAGCCCCAACTAGTTGTTTTTTAAAAATCTCATTTTTGGGCTTTGAGTTGAGTATGAGATGGATTAAAGTGCTACAAAAGAGAGGAGAGACATAAGGAAGCAGAGTAAGAAATCCATAGAGAGGGAGGCATAATGGAGGAATCACAGGCGGCTATTATCAACATACATAGGTAGAAAAACTTGCTCTAAATCTGGGGATCACTTCATTCTAAGGATGAGGCCCTTTTCTGTGTGGTCATTCACAAGAGGCTGGAGCAATTTAATGAGAAAGTATGTGGGCCTTGCTCTCAGCAAATGGTCACTGCATCATGTGGGCTGGCGTCACTGAGGCTGCTACAGCCGCAAGAAGAAAAAAAGAAACCAAACAAAGAAGTTGATTAAGGCTATGAGCACAGATGTGCATTCATGCAGTTGTTTAGCATCCCAGCATTCACTTTTCTCATTTAAATCTGCCAGAGGCAAAACTGCCACTTGTCTCAAATTATGATGGAAATTTCCCCTCCCCCTACAGGAAATTAAGCATGATTAAATAATTTCAAGTTACCCAAATCTTTCAGAAACAACTCGAAATAAACATGTGCATACACTCCTCTGTCCTGTCTCCGTTTTAGGGGGTGAGACGGTTGTTTCTGCTGTTATTTTGTTTTAAATATTTCAACTGGGATGGGAAAGGTAAAATACACAGGTCTTGGTATTAAGTTGGAGAAAACCCTACCAAGGGTGTTCCTTTGTCCAATTCTAGCAGCTCAGACAACAAGCTCGAGATGGAAACTAAAAGGACATAAAGAGGATGCTAGTGACCGTTTCTGTTTTTAAGGTCTGAGGGCCTGAATTTACACAGGTATCCCCGTTGTCTCTACAGCTGGGACATTAGCATATATGAACAATAGCTACATACCACTATGAGAATATGAAATCACATCAGACTAAGGGCAGAGACCAAGGTCAGCAGTCTTCAGGTGTGACTTTCCAAAGTGCTTGAGAGGGACCTTGGGCTGCATGGCAGAAAGTGGTCTGTTCTATTTCAACCAGACCCATTCACTTATATTTGGTTTATATTTTGAATTTCTGGTGAGATTTTGTTGGAATAAAAATTACAAGGGGGGTTATTCTGTTGCTAAAAGTTGGTGATGATCAGATGATGATGATGGAGGAAGTGAGGTGGGCACATCTACAATATTATCAGCAGTTCTGAATCATTTATAGAATCCCTTCCACATCACCCTACCCTGGTTGTAAGGAACGTAAGCCCCGTGAGGGCAAGCAGACATATTTCTGTCATGTTCACCATCATATTTCCAACACCTAGCAGGGCAGATGTTCAATTACAAGGAGCTGGATGAATGGAGGATAGATGGTGGATGGATGGATAGACAGACGGGTAGACGGAAGAAAGGAAGATAAGAAGGAAGAATGCACAAAGAAGGAGGGAGAAATAAGTGAATGAAGTCCTGAATGCTGGGAATTGAACTTGGCGCTTAGGAAAGAAGAATTCTGAAGAAATCAGTTCTGTGTAATTACATAAAACAGAGCAACTTCACAAGGCTCGGGAATACTAGATTCTAGTTAAGAGCGTGTCTACTTCCCTTGAAGGCATATGTGAATGTTGTTATGGACAAAAAGAAATACAATATGATAAACTGGAAAGAGTCCTGGGCTGGAGTTGAGATTTTGTTTCTTTTTTTTATTGATAGGTTCCACAGGAACAGCAAGAAATATGCCTTCTGAGGTACCTCAGTGCCATTACACTTCATTTTGTTTAATCTTCAAAGCCCCAATGTGCTTTGTTTTCCTAAATAAAACTATGTACACATTTAAATAAGTACCCTGGACCTTATTCAACAGGTCAGTGGTTTTCAAATGTTATCAAATTGGGGAGAAGGACAGTGGTGCAGGTAGGTGGAACTCCAGGCCTGTCCAGACTCTTTTGACTGTTGCAGCAACATTTTTATCTGTTTTAAATATTGGTCTGGTATGCATGATTTTCCTTGAAAACAGGGATTAGTTGAATGCTCACATCAATCCCACCAGAAGGTAAGAGTGGGAATAATAGCCAGCCAAGACAAGAAGCCGGGCCTTTCAAGGCTTAAACCCAAGTTCTCTTAATGCTGCCATGAGGTTCTCAGGAGCTGGTAACAACTGTGCTGTTATTAACAGTAAAAGTAACAGGGATGCTGATGTGGGCTGTGGGCTGAAATACCCAGCTGCTTTATTGCTTCTTTATTGCAGGAGCTCGTGGAGTGTCCACTGCTGCCCTATGAAGGACACACTATGGTTATCCCATTTCTAAGGCTCAGAGAGGACGGCAGTTTGGTTTAAAGCCAAGGGGGTAAACTATGTCCCTATGTAGAAATGGATGTTACTTTTTCAGAGATCTGAGAAAAATCAGTTGTGGTCAGCTTGGGGGAATTTAGAAGGTGTATAAACGGGGTGGGGGCAGGGGGGGACACATAAGGAAGGACACAATGGCTTCAAGTCTGAGGCTATGAGAACGGCCAGCTGACCTGACCAAGGTTACAGAGCTGGTGAGTGAGGGCACCAAGATTTGCCCTGGAGACTAGGTACATCCATGCAAGGACACTTCCAATATAGGCTTTGCATAGGGTCCTCCCTTCCGTGTCTCCCTCCCTAATTCTGCATCCAGTAAACCCAGGCAGCCACTTCCAGCCTGGTCCATGACCTGCAGCCTCTCCCACCGGAAACCCGAGGATCATATTCCACACCCAGGCACACAGCAGAGACTGAGAGCCCACCTATTTCTTCCTCCTCCCTTCCCTACAGGATCTCACAGCTAAGAAGCTTTAGGGTCTCCTGTCATGTCATCACTGCATCACTGCATCTTGCTGAAGGCGCCTTCAAGGAGAAGAGGAAAGCGGGACACGGTTCAGTGGTAAGAGCAGAAAGCTACAGATATCCTTTCTAAGTGGCTCTGTGGCCCATGTTGTGGTTTGCAGTTTTGTTCCAGAAGCAGGGCCTGGAAGTCGGAGTGTAAAAATAGCAAGGCTGAGAGCCCCAGAAAGTCTCTCTTGTGCTGGGAGCCTCTTGGGCCAAGAGCAATACTTGGCATAGAAACAAGGAGCCCGTCTATGAGCAGTGAGGACCTGCCCCTTCCAGCCGCCCTGGGCGCCAGTGCCACTGCTGGCCTGGCTCCACCTCTACCACTTCTCTCCTGCTCTCCTCCCTGGTCTGTGTGTGAAGCAAGCCTGCCTCTCATCATCCTCTCCCCTAGGTTCGCTTGCAGGAACTGAAGGGTCAAATGAAAACGAATTAGCGTCTAGCAGCAGCTGGAAATCTCCCCTCTTGCTCCGGAGGTCACAGGAAGGCGGGATGGGTGAGCTGGAATTCTAAATTTGGCAACGTCTGCAGTGCAGAGCACAAGAGGCCTCCCTCTGGCCCTCTTAATGGCACTCGCTCCCTTCCTTGACAGTTGTATACCCAGTGCCTTCAGTGTGCACAGCAGGGGGTGAGCACCTTGCGAAGAAAGAGGAGACAGATTAACTCATTCAACAAATATTTCCTGTCAACTCTGTGCCAGGCATTGTGCTAGGGCTGGGGGGTGTAGAGTTCATCAGATAGACCCGGGCCCAGCATCCGTGAACTGGGGCAGTGGTTCTCAAGGTTCACAGTTACCTGGAGAATCTGCTAGAACACAGATCGCTGGGTACTACCCCCCCATCCCCCGCCAAGGTTCTGACTCAGTTGCTCTGGGGCGGGGCCTGAGAATCTGCATTTCTAACAGTTCCCAGGTGGTGCTGGTTTTGGGACCACACTTTTAAGAACCATTGGCCTAGGAAGACAGAAAAGGTAATTAATCTTTTCCACCAAACTCCATCTAACTGCTGGCTCCAGAGAATAAAAAATTGAATGAAAAAAATGATTGAATTATATTCAATCATTCTTTCATTTATTCACCCACTTATTCATTCATTCTCTTGCACTGAGGGCCTCCAATACATTCCAAGCACTATTCTAGAAGCTGAGAATACAGTAATGAATAAAAGAGGCAATTCAGGTTTAATGGGATCAATTGTATCTGGGGATAGGGTGGGCTATTTGGATAGGATGGTCTGAGGAAGGAACAATGTCACCCTAAACTAGAAGGGGCACCAGCCTTGGGAAGAGACAAGAGAACAGCACTCCTGGAAGACGGTACAGGAAGTGCAAAGGCCACGTGGCAGGGAAGAGCCTGTTGTGTCATTACAACAGAAAGTCACTTGAATGAGATGTGAGTGGTCTAGGATAAGATTTAAGGCCATAAGGGCTAAGGATTCACCCTCTATGCAAAGGCAGGCTCTTGAAGCTCTTGTGTGGTCTGTGTTTTCAAAATCAGAAGAGTAATCTGCACAATGCTCCCATTCTTAGAGAAGAAAAACCTCTCTCTTCGGAAGTCTTAGCTGCAGCTACTGCTGGCTTCTCTTTTGAGCACTGTTATTCCCGAGGGAGCCAGATGCCTTAATCCAAACTATCTGAATTTAGCTTTAAAACACTTTCTCCGGTCACCGGTGGTCTGCTTCTTTTGCCACTCTCTCTTCTTTCCTAATTCAGTACTTAGTCCCTTTATTTTTTCTGGACCTAGAACCTCCTTGTCAGAAAACAGCAAGAAGGCTCTTCATTCCCTCCAGCTTCACCACCGACTTTTGAAGATAAGAGCGTGGAGCCAGGACTCCAGGTCCGGATCATTTATTATAGGTTTGCTGAGGGTTCCAGGAAGCATACAGAGGCTGTTCAGAACCCGGGGTGAAACTGTCCTCACTCAAAGGAACTGGCAAAAACAATGACTGTGGAAACAAGGGAATGAGCCCCAAATGTCCAAAATCTGTGAGCTCTCTGACCCGCTGGCCTGCCAGACAGAGGGGAGGAAAGCTGACCTAAAACAGTTTCAGGGCCCCTGCTATTTCTTGATATTTATTTGCAGGGCCTATTTGGGACCCTGAAGTGTCTATCACAGCCTCAGAAAAATTACACATTGTACTCAATTGAGATTTCCTGTGGTTGTATTTTTTTTTTACAGCTGTAATAAACCTCTTAACAGTTTTGGGAGTGTTGATTTTCTAACTCTTTTTCCCTATTTCCCTTTAAAAAAATTAACATTAAGATATTTAATGTCCCTGAAATACATAGTTATTTGTAACTGAGGATTTTTCGTTAAAGATTTTAAATTTAATTTTATTTATTTTTTTATACAGCAGGTTCTTATTAGTTATCTATTTTATACATATTAGTGTATACATGTCAATCCCAATCTCCCAATTCATCATACCCCCCCAC
>NC_041220.1:78287185-78288054 GCF_002837175.3 Physeter macrocephalus | reverse complement strand
CTGTCTTTTCTCCATTGTATATCCTTGCCTCCTTTGTCATAGATTAGTTGACCATAGGTGCATGGGTTTATCTCTGAGCTTTCTATCCTGTTCCATTGAACTATATTTCTGTCTTTGTGCCAGTACCATATTGTCTTGATTACTGTAGTTTGTAGTATAGTCTGAAGTCAGGAAGTCTGATTCCTCCAGCTCCATTTTTTTCCCCTCAAGACGGCTTTGGCTTTTCGGATCTTTTGTGTCTCCATACAAATTTTACGACTTTTTGTTCTAGTTCTGTAAAAAATGTCATTGGTAATTTGATAGGGATTGCATGAATCTGTAGATTGCTTTGGGTAGTATAGTCATTTTCACAATATTGATTCTTCTAATCCAAGAACATGGTATATCTCTTCATGTGTTTGTGTCATCTTTGATTTCTTGCATCAGTGTCTTATAGTTTTTTGAGTACAGGTCTTTTACCTCCTTACATAGGTTTATTCCTAGGTATTGTGGCTAGGACTTCCAAAACTATGCTGAATAATAGTGGCGAGAGTGGACATCCTTGTCTTATTCCTGATCTTAGAGGAAATGCTTTCAGTTTTTCACCATTGAGAATGATGTTTGCTATGGGTTTGTGGTATATGGCCTTTATTATGTTGAGGCAGATCCCCTCTATGTCCACTTTCTGGAGAATTTTTTATCATAAGTGGGTGTTGAATTTTGTCAAAAGCTTTTCTGCATCTATTGAGACGATCATATGGTTTTTATTCTTCAATTTGTTAATATGGTGTATCACATTGACTGATTTGCATATATTGAAGAATCCTTGCATCCCTGGGATAAATCCCACTTGATCAGGGCGTATGATCCTTTTAATGTGTTGTTGGATT
>NC_041220.1:78285010-78286867 GCF_002837175.3 Physeter macrocephalus | reverse complement strand
TCTTTGTCTGGTTTTGGTACCAGGGTGATGGTGGCCTCGTAGAATGAGTTTGGGAGTGTTCCTTCCTCTGCAATTTTTTGGAAGAGTTTGAGAAGGATGGGTGTTAGCTCTTCTCTAAATGTTTGATAGAATTCACATGGGAAGCCACCTGGTCCTGGCCTTTTGTTCGTTGGAAGATTTTTAATCACAGTTTCAATTTCATTACTTGTGATTGGTTTGTTCATATTTCTATTTCTTCCTGGTTCAGTCTTGGAAGGTTATATCTTTCTAAGAATTTTGTTTATCTTCTCAAAGAACCAGCTTTTAGTTTTATTGATCTTTGCTATTGTTTTCTTTGTTTCTATTTCATTTATTTCTGCTCTGATCTTTATGATTTCTTTCCTTCTACTAACTTTGGGTTTTGTTTGTTCTTCTTTCTCTAGTTCCTTTAGGTGTAAGGTTAGATAGTTTGAGATTCTTCTAGTTTCTTGAGGTAGGCTTGTATTGCTATAAACCTCCCTCTTAGAACTGCTTTTGCTGCATCCCACAGGTTTCAGATCATCGTGTTTTCATAGTCATTTGTCTCTAGGTATTTTTTGATTTCTTCTTTGATTTCTTCAGTCATCTCTTGGTTATTTAGTAATGTATTGTTTAGCCTCCATGTGTTTGTGTTTTTTATGTTTTTTTCCCCTGTAACTGATTTCTAATCTCATAGCATTGTGGTTGGAAAAAATCCTTGATATGATTTCAATTTTCTTAAATTTACTGAGGCTTGATTTGTGACCCAAGATTTGATCAATCCTGGAGAATGTTCTGTGTGCACTTGAGAAGAAAGTGTAATCTGCTGTTTTTGGATGTAATGTCCTATAAATATCAATTAAATCTATCTGGTCTATTGTTGTCATTTAAAGCTTCTGTTTCCTTATTAATTTTCTGTCTGGATGATCTGTCCATTGGTGGAAGTGAGGTGTTAAAAGTCCCCCACTATTATTGTGTTATTGTCGATTTCCTCTTTTATAGCTGTTAGCAGTTGCCTTATGTATTGAGGTGCTCCTACATTGGGTGCATATATATTTATAATTGTTATATGTTCTCGGATTGATCCCTTGATCATTATGTAGTGTCCTTCCTTGTCTCTTGTAACAGTCTTTATTTTAAAGTCTATTTTATCTGATATGAGCATAGCTACACCAGCTTTCTTTTGATTTCCATTTTCATGGAATATCTTTTTCCAGCCCCTCACTTTCAGTCTGTATGTGTCCATAGGTCTGAAGTGGGTCTCTTGTAGACAGCATATATATGAGTCTTGTTTTTGTATCCATTCAGCGAGCCTGTGTCTTTTGGTTGCCTTATGGGAGTTCCCTTGTACGTTATTTGTTGTTTTTCCCTTGTTGCTTTCAATAATTTTTGTCTTTAATTTTTGTCAATTTGATTACTATGTGTCTTGGCATGTTTCTCCTTGGGTTTACCCTGCGACTTTGCGCTTCCTGGACTTGGGTGGCTATTTCCTGTCCCATGTTAGGGAAGTTTTCGACTATAATCTCTTCAAATATTTTCTCGGGTCCTTTCTCTCTTTCTTTTCCTTCTGGGACCTCTATAATGTGAATGTTGTTGTGTTTAATGTTGTCCTAGAGGTCGCTTAGGCTGTCTTCATTTCTTTTCATTCTTTTTTCTTTATTCTTTTCCGCGGCAGTGACTTCCACCATTCTGTCTACCAGGTCACTTATCTTTTCTTCTGCCTCAGTTTTTCTGCTACTGATTCCTTCTAGTGTATTTTTCATTTCAGTTATTGTATTGTTCATCTCTGTTTGTTTCTTCTTTAATTTTTCTGGTGTTTGTTCTTTAATTCTTCTAGGTCTTGTTAAACATTTCTTGCAT
>NC_041220.1:78192803-78284556 GCF_002837175.3 Physeter macrocephalus | reverse complement strand
TTAATTCTTCTAGGTCTTTGTTAAACATTTCTTGCATCTTCTCGATCTTTGCCTCCATTCTTTTTCCGAGGTCTTGGATCATCTTCACTATCATTATTATGAATTCTTTTTCTGGAAGGTTGCCTATCTCCACTTCATTTTGTTGTTTTTCTGGGGTTTTATCTTGTTCTTTCATCTGGTACAAAGTCCTCTGCCTTTTCATTTTGTCTGTCTTTCTGTGAATGTGGTTTTTCTTCCACAGGCTGCAGAACTGTAGTTCTTCTTGCTTCTGCTGTCTGCCCTCTGGGGGATGAGGCTAGCTAAGAGGCTTGCGCAAGCTTCCTGATGGGAGGGACTGGTGGTGGGTGGAGCTGGGTGTTGCTCTGGTGGGCAGAGCTCAGTAAAACTTTAATCACTTGTCTGCTGATGGGTGGGGCTGGGTTCCCTCGTGTTGGTTGTTTGGCCTGAGGTGACCCAGCACTGGAGTCTACCCAGCTTTTTGGTGGGGTTAATGGCGGACTCTGGGAGGGCTCACGCCAAGGATTACTTCCCAGAACTTCTGCTGCCAGAGTCCTTGTCCCCACGGTGAGCCACAGCCACCCCCTGCCTCTGCAGGAGACCCTCCAACACTAGCAGGTAGGTCTGGTTCAGTCTCCTATAGGGTTACTGCTCCTTCCCCTGGGTCCCGATATGCATATTACTTTGTGTGTGCTCTCCAAGAGTGGAGTCTCTGTTTCCCCCAGTCCTGTTGAAGTCCTGCAATCAAATCCCGCTAGCCTTCAAAGTCTGATTCTCTAGGAATTCCTCCTCCCGCTGCCAGACCCCCAGGTTGGGAAGCCTGACGTGGGGCTCAGAACCTTCATTCCAGTGGGTGGACTTCTGTGGTATAAGTGTTCTCCAGTTTGTGCATCACCCACCCAGCAGTTATGGGATTTGATTTTACTGTGATTGTGCCCCTACTACCGTCTCAGTGCGGCTTCTCCTTTGTCTTTGGATGTGGGGTATCTTTTTCGGTGAGTTCCAGTGTCTTCCTGTCGATGACTGTTCAGCAGTTAGTTGTGATTCCGGTGCTCTCGCAAGAGGACGTGAGCGCACATCCTTCTACTCTACCATCTTGAACCAAGCTCTGTTAAAGATTCTTGAGTAAATGTTCCAAGAACTCACTATTTAAATGGTTCTTAAATTAGGGCCTGGCAATACGGTATACTTTGTGTATTTTTATCAAATGTTTTGGCATAAGATCAATACAATATTTCTTAATTTAAACTCACTGGGGACATAGTTTTTGCTGGGCTTACTCTATTAAATTTGTTTCAGGGCCACATTACTATTGCAGGCAGGAGGTCTGGAGACAGCAGACAGCCTTGAATCTCAGCTGCAATGCTGGCTAGCTGTGTGACCTCGGACAAGCAGCTTAATTTCTTTTTTTTTCTTATCTTCCCAGATGGGGGCATGAACCCATGTCCCCTGCATTGGCAGGCGGACTCTCAACCACTGCGTCACCAGGGAAGCCCCAGCTTAATTTCTAATGGCCTGTCTGATTACTATGACAGAACTGATGACAGCTTCTGTGCCATACAGTTGATGTGGAACAGAGTGCCCAGCACAAAGCCAGGCATGTAACAATCGCTCAGTAAATGTCTGTTACTATTCGCTATTCATTACTTCATTCAAATGTGGCTTTGGGGGAAAACACTATGTAATAGAAACATTTTTGAAATGGCATCAACCACAGTGCATTTCATTGAAAAACTAAGATTTCTGAGCATTTGCAAATACCAAATGTGTTTGTACTAAAAAGGTAGTTTTTATTTAGATGAAGAAAAGTAGATGAGAACAGTGGTCACTTACATATCAATTCAGAAACAACATATCACATGAGGACCCACTGGTCTGAGTTTGTGGCACCTCTTTAATAAGCATGTGGGGGCTTCCCTAGTGGCGCAGTGGTTAAGAATCCATCTGCCAATGCAGGGGACACAGGTTCGAGCCCTGATCTGGGAAGATCCCACATGCTGCGGAGCAACGAAGCCCGTGCACCACAACTACTGAGCCTGCACTCCAGAGCCCATGAGCCACAACTACTGAGCCCTCGAGCCACAACTACTGAGGCCACGCGCCTAGTGCCTATGCTCCGCAACAAGAGAAGCCACCGCAATGAGAAGCCCGCACACTGCAACGAAGAGTAGCCCCTGCTTGCCACAACTAGAGAAAGCCCACGCGCAGGAACGAAGACCCAACCCAGCCAAAAAATAAATAAATAAATAAAAATCAGCATGTGGCTGCTTTATGTCATGCAGTTGAGCCATTAAAGAAGCAGAAATGAAATCAGAACAAAATACTTTATGAAGTCTGCTTTATTATTTAAGACATCCTTCTTTTGAGACTGCTTCTGCTCTACCTTATGTCCTCAAGAAAGTATGTAGGGACTTCCCTGGTGATGCAGTGA
The DNA here is from genome assembly GCF_002837175.3 of Physeter macrocephalus. Classification (NCBI taxonomy): domain Eukaryota; kingdom Metazoa; phylum Chordata; class Mammalia; order Artiodactyla; family Physeteridae; genus Physeter; species Physeter macrocephalus. Next base: position 78,282,128 of record NC_041220.1, on the reverse strand, counting down.
GTAAGACTCCACACTCCCAATGCAGGGGGTCTGGGTTCAATCCCTGGTCAGAGAACTAGATACCGCATGCATGCCACAACTAAGAAACCCACATGGCACAATTAAAGATCCAGCGTGCCTCAACTAAGACCTGGTGCAGCCAAAATCAATAAATAAATATCAAAAAAACAAAGGAGAAAGTATGTAAATAGGAACTGATCCGATGATCGTGGAAAATAAAAAGGAAATTATGCCTCTCTGTTCACAGACTGTTAACCAAAATCAAAACAGATTCAGGGGGACTCTGCAAAGACAAATTTAAAAACTAAAGGGCATGAAATGTAAGCCACTAAAAATTATCCAGGGGGAAAAATTGGTATTTGTAAATATCCAATCATACATCCATACCTATACATAAATATAACTGAAGTTAATCATATGACCTGGCTGCAGAATATTTTAAATATCATAATAAGGTCTCATTCGAAACACACAATAAAACATGCATTTTCTTACAAGTTATAAAAGGAGATACTAAAATTTTAAGATATGAAATATAACCTAAAACACTATTTCCTTTTAGAGCGTGCACAAAGTAGCCTAATTTACAATCACTATTGAGAAGCTGCAGGCTGAAAGTCTTCCCTCCCCTCCAAAAAACGTAAAAATAAAACCTTAGAACTTGAATGGAGAATGGTACTTCAAGAAAGCTACAGACCATTTCAATAACCTCAATTTTGTTTTTCTAAGACGTGCTGGGAAACACCTGTGTTGAAGCCAACCAATCTCCAAAATTCAAAAGTCTATTCACAATAAAAAATGGAGAATGGGTGCAGGTGGGCATGCTCTTGAATCAGCAACTTGTTGGGTGATTTTAAAAAGTAATGGTTGCAACATATTTATATAAAATTGCTAGGCAGGTTTATTACTTTTTCCTCCAGTTGTCTGACTATACCACTCAACTAACTGAATGGCAGCAATGCATCCTGTTCAATACCAGACGGGATTATTCAGGTTTGTCAGGAAGATCAACAAGTCAGCCCTAATATTCTTTGCTTTCAAGTTTAGGTATTTAGTGCCTAAACACCGTGTAACAGGAAGACCTATAATCATATGGAGATTAAGCAACTGTACAACATCATTCAGAGAACGTGTCCAGCTGCCATGTCTGCAGTCAACCAACCACACATCTTCCTCATTTGATTATTCTTGCACAGTGAGCAGTTGGAGAGAAGACAAAATGCCACCTCGGGCAGCAATCTTTCTTTGGCTTCCATGCAGTTACACAGATACAATTACTACTGGCACCATACTCTTTCAAGGCAGACAGGTTTGAAAGTATATTAAATAAAGCCTGTTTTCTTTTCCACTGTTTGGCAGGGTCTTCAATACACTTTCTCTTAAGAGCTGTGGTCCTCCTCGGGCTGGTACACAAGAGACTGATAACAAGGTGGAAGCTATTCTAGGGGCTGCCTAGACCAACTTCAAGGTCATTATTATTCTATACAGTGGCATGAGAGGGCTTGCCTTCTCATCTACATTAAGTATTAGGACAAAAGATGATTATGGAGAATCTAGGAAATCAACAAAGTATTGCACAACCAATTACAATTTGGCCTTTTATCAGCATGTTAAAAGCGCAAGTGGAAGAGGATGCCATCTTTTCTAAGGTCAAAATCGGTGTGTGGGAGCATATAGAACTATACTCCCATAGATTAAAATGTGAATATTTTGTTTCTGATACAAGAACAAGAGCATGCACTTCTAGAGCACTATGGAATTTTCAAAGTCCTATAACTAATTCAATCTATTTGATCCCACAAAATCTTACAAGACAGGTACAAGAGATACTATTCCCATTTTACAGGTAAAACAACTAAGAAACCCACATGGCACAATTAAAGATCCAGCGTGCCTCAACTAAGACCTGGTGCAGCCAAAATCAATAAATAAATATCAAAAAAACAAAGGAGAAAGTATGTAAATAGGAACTGATCCGATGATCGTGGAAAATAAAAAGGAAATTATGCCTCTCTGTTCACAGACTGTTAACCAAAATCAAAACAGATTCAGGGGGACTCTGCAAAGACAAATTTAAAAACTAAAGGGCATGAAATGTAAGCCACTAAAAATTATCCAGGGGGAAAAATTGGTATTTGTAAATATCCAATCATACATCCATACCTATATATAAATATAACTGAAGTTAATCATATGACCTGGCTGCAGAATATTTTAAATATCATAATAAGGTCTCATTCGAAACACACAATAAAACATGCATTTTCTTACAAGTTATAAAAGGAGATACTAAAATTTTAAGATATGAAATATAACCTAAAACACTATTTCCTTTTAGAGCGTGCACAAAGTAGCCTAATTTACAATCACTATTGAGAAGCTGCAGGCTGAAAGTCTTCCCTCCCCTCCAAAAAACGTAAAAATAAAACCTTAGAACTTGAATGGAGAATGGTACTTCAAGAAAGCTACAGACCATTTCAATAACCTCAATTTTGTTTTTCTAAGACGTGCTGGGAAACACCTGTGTTGAAGCCAACCAATCTCCAAAATTCAAAAGTCTATTCACAATAAAAAATGGAGAATGGGTGCAGGTGGGCATGCTCTTGAATCAGCAACTTGTTGGGTGATTTTAAAAAGTAATGGTTGCAACATATTTATATAAAATTGCTAGGCAGGTTTATTACTTTTTCCTCCAGTTGTCTGACTATACCACTCAACTAACTGAATGGCAGCAATGCATCCTGTTCAATACCAGACGGGATTATTCAGGTTTGTCAGGAAGATCAACAAGTCAGCCCTAATATTCTTTGCTTTCAAGTTTAGGTATTTAGTGCCTAAACACCGTGTAACAGGAAGACCTATAATCATATGGAGATTAAGCAACTGTACAACATCATTCAGAGAACGTGTCCAGCTGCCATGTCTGCAGTCAACCAACCACACATCTTCCTCATTTGATTATTCTTGCACAGTGAGCAGTTGGAGAAAAGACAAAATGCCACCTCGGGCAGCAATCTTTCTTTGGCTTCCATGCAGTTACACAGATACAATTACTACTGGCACCATACTCTTTCAAGGCAGACAGGTTTGAAAGTATATTAAATAAAGCCTGTTTTCTTTTCCACTGTTTGGCAGGGTCTTCAATACACTTTCTCTTAAGAGCTGTGGTCCTCCTCGGGCTGGTACACAAGAGACTGATAACAAGGTGGAAGCTATTCTAGGGGCTGCCTAGACCAACTTCAAGGTCATTATTATTCTATACAGTGGCATGAGAGGGCTTGCCTTCTCATCTACATTAAGTATTAGGACAAAAGATGATTATGGAGAATCTAGGAAATCAACAAAGTATTGCACAACCAATTACAATTTGGCCTTTTATCAGCATGTTAAAAGCGCAAGTGGAAGTGGATGCCATCTTTTCTAAGGTCAAAATCGGTGTGTGGGAGCATATAGAACTATACTCCCATAGATTAAAATGTGAATATTTTGTTTCTGATACAAGAACAAGAGCATGCACTTCTAGAGCACTATGGAATTTTCAAAGTCCTATAACTAATTCAATCTCATTTGATCCCACAAAATCTTACAAGACAGGTACAGGAGATACTATTCCCATTTTACAGGTAAAGATACAGATTTCAGCAACGTTATATAACTTGATCAAGGTTGGGAAACTGGTTGTCATTGACTGTGGAGAAATCTCAGTGTATTTTTGTTTGGGAACCATTCTATTTGTTACATGTATTTTTAAAGGTTAAGCGCCCTTAAAAAAATCAGCATAACTGAAGTAATTTGTTCAGTATGCCTAAGTGGTTAGTGGACAAGCTTTAACATTTGATGTAAAATGTAAAATAGGGTTTTTAGGCTATGGATGGGGTGGAGGAGTTCAGAGAGAAATGTTTTTCTGAGATTAACTTTTAAAAACACATTTAAAAGGATCAGGGTAAAAGCTGTTTTTTATTACTCTTCTGAGATATTTATTCTCTACCTAAATTAAAAGAGAATTTGAAGCAGCTTATATAAAAGATATAAATGTATTTGAAACCAATAAAATAACATGAGAAAATAGAGCCATGGAGTTGAGAAGAAATTTAATTTCTTGCCCCTAAAATTTACAAAGTTTTAGTTATCTAATAAAAGAAGTTTACCAAAAAAGAAACTTTTTCCTAAGCACCAAATCTAAGAGGAACTTAGCATGTGGTAAACAGCACTGGAAGTAGAAAGGCAGTAACTGATGATCGTTTCACATTGCATCTAGGTGGTTTTATTTTGTAATCTTGTTCTAAATTATAATCATGTTGTACACTAGGTAATTACCTGTAAACTTTTTTTTAAATAATAAAGTTAATCGGGCAAACCATTCTGTGCTTTTCCTTTTGTCTATGAGAAGCCTGGTGTTTGGGTCTCATAAATAAGGCAGCCGACACTACAAGGTGTTCATCAATATCCAGTGTCTTCTTCCTTTTTATTGGACACATGGCCATCTAGAATACATTTCTCAGCTTCCCTTGCATGCAGGTAACATTCTAACTATTGGGATGTAATACAAGGATCGTATGGCAGCTTCTAAGAGCCTTCCTTATAAAATAGCTGGCAGGCACATTTTTTTCTCGCTGCCTGGAACAGACAAGCTGCCTTGGACCGTGAGTACACTGGCTATACCCTAGGCATGCTGGAGTATTAAGGTCAAGGAATTTGGGTTCCTGAGGTCTTTGTGGAACCGAGCCACTATATCAGTGGACTGCTACTGCCAGGCTTCTACGTGAAAGGGAAATACATTTCTATTGTAATAAGTCACTGTTATTTTAGAGTCTTCTGTTACTAGCAGTTGAAGTTGATCCTAACTCATTCATCTAATGGCAGGAAACTGAATTCCAGACCTAGTACCTAGGAAAGAAACAGCTTCTAATGGATTGTCTTCGCAACGCCATATTCAATACCAAACTTACAGGCATCTAAATTATAGAGTTGAGTTAAGAAACCCAGGTTTCTGACTCCCAACTCCTCTGACACTGTCCAAAACAGCATATTGTTGGAATATAACCTCGTTGATTATCATTTATTCATTTTCACCCCCACCAATCCAAGCATTTTAACCTCATCTCCAACTCTTGTAAAAAATACCAAATGCAGCAGGGGCTTCCCTGGTGGCGCAGCGGTTGAGAGTCCGCCTGCCGATGCAGGGGACATGGGTTCGTGCCCCGGTCCGGGAAGATCCCACATGCCGCGGAGCGGCTGGGCCCGTAAGCCATGGCCGCTGAGCCTGCATGTCCGGAGCCTGTGCTCCACAACAGGAGAGGCCACGACAGTGAGAGGCCCGCGTACCACAAAAAAACAAAACAAAAACTACCAAATGCATACACTGTGTTGGTTTTAATTTTTCACAAACCTCAAAAGAAGTATCTATCAGGATTCAACCAACCACAAGCAACATTCAGCCATTCATTTGACTCAAGGCTTTTGATTCTTTGATTTATACCATCCTCCTCCCTTACTCTTTCCAATTCTAGGTCAGGAGACAAAAGCAAAGATTCTCCAGGGGAAAACAAAATGGCAAAACCTATTAGCTGATGCACACCTGTGCAATAGCTTGGTTATTCTTTTCCAGCAATGAAAGAGTGGTACACACAGCTCGGAGTTTTTCAAAGATGCTGAGGCTACTGGCAGAAAAGAGGCAGGGGTATTTGTGGATCCCATCTGCCAAGGATGCACGTGTAGAAAGTCTCATTTTTTTATGCTTCTCATAATAGAATCGAGCATAAGACAGTATTAGGTAATTGGGCCAAAATTCCAGGAAAGGACAAGTAAACAGAATAATTATTCTCAAAAATCTCAAACAATAAATTAGTGCTCAAAGTTTAGAAGTTCTTTAGTGATCAGGATGTGGAACTATCTGGTGTTTAAGTTGTGGGTCCTCAGGAGCAAAAAGATCAGAAAAAGTGTCATAGAGATGCTACTAATCACAAATTAAACAGATCGAAATTCCTTAAAGCCAAGATCAAGCTTGTTCCTCTTTTTATTTTAATCAACCGATTAAATGTACCGCATTTACATGTACCGCATTTGCGATGTACCGCAAACATGTCTCACACACAGTAGGTGTGCAATGTAAGTTTTCTGAAGGTAAGTGGATATAGCTGGGAGTGGCTCCCTTTTCTCATATCTCATCCTCTGAAACTGCAGAGGCTACCGAGATAACACCAATATGAATGAGAGCTATAGGAAAGCGGAGGACAAAGAAGGGAAGGAGAAGAAAGAAAGGGAGCTAGGGAAGAAGGGAGGGAGGGAGGGAAAATGAGGCTGTGGCCTGTACCACTAAGCTGCCTGCCTCCTGAGTCCCAGCTGAGTTCTACTTTGCACTGACATCCAAAAAGAAAGTAGAATCACAGTTTGCTAGTTTTTATTTACCCACAAATGTACTGGTTACCCACTAGGCCATGAATCCCAGGCAATATGCTAAAATTATTTTCCTACTAGAAAAATGCTCCTGAAACATTAGGGGTTTCTTATCTGCAGGGTGTCTGGGAAGGATTCCAAATTTATTATGCTACAGAAATAGGTTTCTTTTTCCTCGTCTCAAAATCTAAGCCTCTTACTTGTGAAAACTCTGATTCATACAAAGTTTTTGTTCTGGGTTAGTTCCATTTCCTTCTTTCTAGATCTACTGGTAGCTAGTGTCCATCTGTAAATGATAGTCAATCTGTTCTTGAATTCTGGTATGTCCTAAGCATCTTCCTCCTCAACTCTCCCCATTACTTCCTCTCTGAAAGAAATTACTATAACCTAAAGGCCTTTTGAGAGAAGACTCTGCTCAGCACATACAAACGATCCTTAGATCTCAGAAGTGGGTACAAAGAATACTCTTTGGAAGCAAATGAATCAGATGCTGTGTCAAAGCCTTCCTTGTTGCAGGCAAATAGGCAGAGATCAGTGGGGACAAGTGTATGACTACGTGGAAACTTCACCCAACATAGTTGTTTGTGTTTCCTTCCTTGTAGAAACAAACTTTGTGTGTCTTCCTGTGTCGCAGGTGCACTTTGATAAATGAACTGAGAGCATTTACCCCTCCCTGTAGAAAATATTACAGTGGAAAGTACCTAACCATGGAGCCAGGAGCGGAGAGGAGTTGAGTAAAATAAAACACTGTATTTTTGTTTTGTTTTGTTTTGTTTAATTCTCTTTGGAGAAACAAACAGCATAAACTACTTTTAAAAGCAAGAGTGCATTTTCAGTGTATATTTTCCATGGGATTTTTTCTTTAAGGGTAATAACTTTTTTTCTTCCACTTTCTGCTTTGATGACTAATTCATTAAAAATACATACATTCTACTCTGCTGATAGAGCAAGAATTGCAAATTTTCTTATTGTGAATAAAGGCTACTTGCACTTGGCCCAAATTCCAACTGGCCACCCTGGGAAAGTTGACCTCTTTCATGGCCACTGGGTCTGTTTGAGAAACACATTTATAAGAATTGAATTGGTTAGTGAGTACTAAAAAAAAAAAAAAAGCCACAATTTGATTCACCTTACCAGTCAAAAGTATGTGATTCAACAAACACTTGCAATGCTGTATTTTTCACTGAACAAAATTATACAAAAGTATATCCAGGGCTTCCCTGGTGGCACAGTGGTTAAGAATCCACCTGCCACTGTAGGAGACACGGGTTTGAGCCCTGGTCCGGGAAGATCCCACATGCCGCGGAGCAACTAAGCCTGTGCGCCACAACTACTGAGCCCACGTGCCACAACTACTGAAGCCCACGCACCTAGAGCCGGTGCTCTGCAACAAGAGAAGCCACTGCAATGAGAAGCCCCCGCACCACAACGAAGAGTAGCCCCTGCTCACCACAACTAGAGAAAGCCTGCACACAGCAACAAAGACCCAATGCAGCCAAAAATAAATAAATAAAATAAATACATTTTTTAAAAAGTATATCCATCAATAAAAATAAGATAAAGATATAATTTTTTTTCAAAACAAGTAAATAATATACACCCTATAACCCAGCAATACTAAGTGTAGAGCTCACACCTCCTCACATCGTTCCACTAGAGGATCCAAGCCAAGGTGTCCCCTGCGAGATTATGTACGGTGCTGGGGAAAGAGGCACACCCTGGGAGCCCACCATTCTACAAGGGGAAAGGGAAACACCAGAGTGCCATGCGGCAGTTAGAAACAATGCATTAAATGTCCATCCAGCCTTATGGATAGATCTCTAAAACACAGCACATGGGGAAAAAACACCCTTTAAATAAATTAAGAAAACACACACAAAAAAACAATAATGTACATCGCAGATACACTTCTGAACAGAAAGTTACACATTAAACACATTAGGATGGTTGCCCATGGGTGGAGAGAATAGGAGCGAGGTAAGGGAATAAAACAGGAGGTAATTAAGAACCTAAAACAAGATGTTTTATATGGACCAGTGATGAAAATACATCATGAATTGTGGCTTATGATTAACTCAATTGTCTGCAACTGAGGTCCAAATCAAACTCACTTTTTCACATTTACATACTTTCCTTAACAATAAAAACACTAATTTTGAAAAATCATCAAATATAACAGCCACTGTTTAGGTAGCTACTGAAGTGGCCCAGGGTTCTGAAAAGGCCAAAGTTCCAGGACTGTGATGTCCAATATGGTAGCCACGTGGGGCTACTGAGCACAGGAAATGTGGTTAGTCCAAGTGACGATGTGCTGCCAGCGTAACACACACTGAACTTGGAAAACTCAGCACAATATAAAGAATGTAAATATCTTATTAATAATTCTTATACAGATTATATGTCAAAATGATAATATTTTATTTTTTTTAAGATGAGATTGTTTATTTATTTACTTTATTTATTTATTTGTTTATTTGGTTGTGCCGGGTCTTAGTTGTGGCAGGAAGGCTCCTTAGTTGTGGCTCACCAGCTCCTTAGTTGTGGCATGTGAACTCTTAGTTGTGGCATGCATGTGGGACCTAGTTCCCTGACCAGGGATCGAACCCAGGCCCCTTGCATTGGGAGCGCAGAGTCTTAACCACGGTGCCACCGGGGAAGTCCCAATATTTCACATATACTGGGTTAAATAGTAAGATACACGATTAAAATTAATTTCACCTGTTTCTTTTACCTTATTTTTTTTTTAATGTGGCTATTAGAATATTTACTATTACATATGTGGTTCACATTGTATTTCTAGTGGATGGCACTGGTCTGGAGGCCTCCAGTAAGCCAGGGGTACAAGAGGGATCCCTTCTATAAAAATTTCTTTGGAGCCTCAAATTGGAAGGTCCTGAAAAACATAATATGGCCCCCTGACTGGAAGGATATAAAAGCGGTTCAGGATTAAATACTAAAATTCTAGGTCAGGAATTGCCAACAATTTTGAACCACTCACAACCTTCCACTGCTCTCATTTTAAAACGTCTCTAGGATTAATGCTGCTCTTCAGAAATTTAAGCCCAGTACTCTAAACTAGACTAAAGGAAAAGAAATTTCTACTACAACTTATTCCAAAGCTATGGTTTAAAATAATAAGATATAGTTGGAAAAGCCCGATATAATTTATTAATATAGTTGCACAAATATATGACTTAAGCATCCACTCCTGGGAGGTGCTTTTTTAAAATCAAAATGACCTTGGCAGTAACAATTTAGAGATTACGTATTCAGTAATCCCCCCTCTCTCCCTTGCTTGTTTTCTCTCTCTGACATGTGTGGTCTGTTGTCACATGTGGACTATTTTTCCCTGCACTCTTTTGTGTGGACCAAAGGCCACCTATTAAAGGCCTCTAGGCTCCTTTATGACAAGGCCATAGCATTGTCACCTTGTATCCCTGGCGCTGAGCACAGTGCTCAGCACATAATGGATGGTCAACAGCTACCCATCAAATTAACCAGAAGTGAGTGTTTCTAGAGGGGCAGACTGAGATGTTTGGGGAGGAATGGAGTCAGATAACTTATGTGCTTGAGATTGCTTAAAAAAATTATGAAAAAGTACCAAATACTCAGCAATGTTTCCATTTCATCAACACCAGCATCCACATCGTTTACTTGAAGTGCTTGCCACGTGCCAGGCACTGTTCCAAGCACTTTACGTTTATCCATTCACTTACTCCATATGAGAACCTTTTCAAGGTTGGTGTTATCTTATCGCCATTTTATAGATGATGCTTAGAGAGGGTAAGTCACTGACTCTTGGTTCCCAGAGCTAGTAACAGCAGAATTGGGATTCAGGGCAGGCAGCCGCACACCAGAACCCTCGCTCCCGAGTACCTGTGAAATCAATACACAAAACTATCTATTTCAGGAAATGAATCTGGAGCGGTACAGCGCTCTCACACTCACGGCCTCCAACCCCAACAGACTGCATCAGTCCAAGCTCTCAAGAGCCTCCCCTGGATTCGAAAATGGTTCATAATCAATTACGGTGACTGCACTGCTCCTGCTAATCATACTGCAGCTGGTAATTTCCCAGAGAACACCCATTTCAACCACTCCCTGTTCTTGTTCCTGCACAAAAGAAACTGACCTCCTTTAGCATGGCAGTGCATCCAATCAATGCACCCTTCAATGCCTTCCGCGCTCTCTGCCCTCTCACTCCCTTACGCCCCTTCCAGTCCAGGCCAGGTGCATACTCAGTGTCTCGCAACAAGCCATACATTTCTGCATCGCTGTGCCTTTGCTTGTGCCGTTCCCCTGGACTGGAATCCCCTTCTTCTCCATTGCCTCCACACTAAAACCTGGTCATCCTTCAAGGGTGGGTTCCTCCAAGAGACTTTTCCTAATCACCCATTTTTAAAATTAACCATTTCCTCCCTGTACTACCACCTCCCTGTAGAGATCATTTAGGACAATTTTCTACTTAGGGTAAAACAAAGAATGTTGCCCACCATCCAGTTCTACAAGGATTAAGTCATTAGCCACTGCAGTTGCTGCCTGAAACAGTACACCCTGAAAGGAATTCAAGAGGAAAACAGGATAATGCACTCTGTGCTTTGGAAAAAAACAGGCCGCTTAGATGGTTAGAGATATCTCAGGGGAAAAAAAACAATTTTTTTCTTTTTTTTTTTTTGGGCTGTGTCTCACAGCTTTCGGGATTCAGTTCCCTGACCGGGGACTGAACCCAGGGCCACAGTAGTGAAAGTGCCAAGTCCTAACCACTGGACCACCAGCAAAGTCCCAAAAAACAATTTTTTTAATGAACCCCGATTCTTGCATCTTCCCATATATAAGCACTAAAAGCATCAACTGAAATATCTGATCCTCGTGACTAGCAGTAACCTTTTACTGAGATGTATGCTTGACTGCACATATTCCCCTGCCAAAACCATATGTACACTCAGAGCTAGCTGAGAGGCTGTCTCCCGGCCTATTATTCACTAAGACCTGGAATAAAATTCAACTCACAGCTTTCACGCTGTGGATTTTCTTTCAGTCGACATTAGTATTACAGTTTCAGTGTGATATACACATCTCCCTCAGCTCCTGAAGACCAGAGTCAAGGATCGTATATGTGTGGGATCCACAAAGGATGCCGTTGAGAGAGAAAGTTGAGTGTGAGGTGGAAGCTACTTTTAACAGGGCCCCTACACAACCACATTTTTAAGCTCAGAATTTATTATACAGGCAACAAAACGCTATCGAAAGTTTTGAGCAGGAGACTCCATATGTTTTGAGAATATTATTATTGACAAGACAGAAAATAGATGAGATAGCATTGTATGTATTAATGCAGAATTTATGTATTATAACACATGTTCAAAAATTACATATCAGTAATAGATGTGAAAATAGAGCCCAAATAACACATAATTACCAATTCTCCATCCCTATTTAGTTTTGCTATCAATATAAATCAGTGATTAAAAACGCAATCACTGGCCATTTGAAAGAGTCTTTCTTCCCAGCGTGTAACTGTTGTCATGACAACATGACTTCCGGCTGTATCTCTGTGAACAAGCTTATGTTTAAAAGGAGAGGATGAGGATCAATCAGTTTAAATAAAGAATACATTGACCAATTTTGAAATGTAAGGAAATGTCTCTCAACCAAGGTTACCCAATATAATCTCTTTAAATCCCCATAAGTAATAGAACCAGGCTGGGTGTTTTTAATCAGTAAAATCATGCTTTAGCATCTATATTCTTTACATATAATAATAACGTACACCTAAGTTCTACACACTAGTCCTGTAATTAGTGAGGAATTTTTCAAAACATATCTTGCTCTTACACTTACTGATATTATCCTAAATCTTCCTTTCAGAGGTCACCTGTCTTTCTTCTGTCTCATCCCTTCTGAAGGATGTACTCTCATTAGGAACTGATTCTTTGATTCCAAGGAGACGGGATGGGGGTGCAGGGTGCTTCCAAATTATCTAAATGTTGGACATCTTGCACGACTATACACATTAATTTGAAATTCTGTGAGAACTAGTAATTATTTGTGAATAAGAACCACAAACAATAAAAAGCTGACTAAAAGTTTATAAATAGAATCAATTTTCTTATTTTTTAACATGCACTGGATTTTCGATGAACATTATCTATTAGAAAATCTGCTGAGATCAATAAATCTAATCTTAAAACTAAAAAAAAAAAAATAAACCGTTTTCACCTCTCCCTACCTCTCTTTTTGTGCCAAAGGCATTTAAACTAACTGCATTTGGATTTTTGTTTGTTTGAAGACTGAAGGTGGCCTCCTGCATCCACCTTACTTCAGTAAGGGTCTTGCCCAGAGGACCAGAGTGACATATAATGTTATCCCTAGAGATTCCCTAGCCTCGGGCTAGACTCAGAGTGGTTCCTACCCCTAGGGGACATTTGAAAATGTATGGGAGTGCTTGGGATTCTCACAATGGGTGGAGCCACCACTGGTGGGTGGGAGCCAGAGATGCTAAATGTCCTACAATGAGCAGGGCGGTCTAGCAAGGGTAACCAACTGCCCTGGTTTTGCTGGAACTCTTCTCATTTTATTTTATTTTATATTTTTAAACTTTTTATTTTATATTGGGGTATAACCAATTAACAATGTTGTGATGGTTTCAGGTGCACAGCAAAGCGACTCAGCCACACATGTACCTGTATCCATTTTCCCCCAAACTCCCCTCCCATCCAGGCTGCCACATAACACTAAGCAGAGTTCCCTGTGCTATACAGTAGGTCCTTGTTGGTTATCCATCTTAAATATAGCAGTGTGTACATGTCGATCCCAAACTTCCTAACTATCCCTTCCTCCCACCCTTCCCCTCTCGTAACCATAAGTTCGTTCTCTGAGTCTGTTTTGTAAATGTGGAACTCTCTTGATTTTAGCACTGAAAGTCCTGAATCCTAGGAAACCTCCCAGTCCCAAGCAAACCATCACCTTAAGTCCAGCATAAATAAAGGTCTGTCACTGTCAAACACTGGAGAGCTTCCTCTCTCAAGAGTAGTAAGTAGGGCTTCCCTGGTGGCGCAAAAAAAAAAAAAAAAAAAAAAAAAAGAGTAGTAAGTATACATTTGCCCCTCTGTCCTCCAAGAATTCTCTATGGTTCCATAACTCACTAGTTCCTCACAAGAGTGAACTTTCAAACCAGCGTTTCTGTGAATAATTCCTACATCAAGGCTATGAAGTGTCTTCTCATGGCTCGGCATATTTCTATTGACTGAGAAACTCCAGTGAAACCTAACAAAGGGGAGCACAATTCTTCCTTAGGAGACTCAAACTCAGGAGGAAGGAAACATTTTAATCCAAAAATTCAAACAACATATTGAGAAACAGACCAGTGGCTTTCTGAACCTGCCTTCTCTTATCTTTGGTTTCCTTCATTAATTTTTAAAAAATATTTTATTTTATTTTATTTTTGGCTGCATTGGGTCTTCGTTGCTGTGCACGGGCTTTCCCTAGTTGGGGCGAGCGGGGGCTTCTCTTCGTTGCGGTGTGCGGGCTTCTCATTGCCGTGGCTTCTCTTGCTGCAGAGCAAGGGCTCCAGGCACGTGGGCTCAGTCGTTGTGGCACGTGGGCTCAGTAGCTGTGGCTTGCGGGCTCTAGAGCACAGGCTCAGTAGTTGTGGCGCACGGGCTTAGCTGTTCCGCAGCATGTGGGATCTTCCCAGACCAGGGCTCGAACCCATGTCCCCTGCATTGGCAGGTGGATTCTTAAACAATGCGCCAACAAGGAAGCCACATTAATTTTTTTTACAAGTAATTTCCTCTGTTACTCTTAAGCTGAAAAGGCATTTTATACTACTGGGAACTATAAGAACTAGATTCTGTACTTACTCATTCAAATAAAGGACATAGTAATGGGGGTGAGAATCCCTAGGGATAACATTATACATCTTTATGCAGAAATACCAGACATTCTCTGTGGGAAAATGGTTAAGTCGGCCACTTTTTATACTCTAAATTTCCTCATCCTGAGGCTATTAGATAACATAGCTGCTCAAGGATTCTACACTATTTTTCCTAGAAATGTTCTCCTTACATGGTCATCAAAGGAGTGCTGGTTTCTGTTTAGTAATGGTGCTTTGGAGGCCCAAAGGAGTTAATATGCCTAATTTAATACCAGAAAATGTTTCAATAGCAGGGGAAGAAAGTCTACCACATAACTGCTCCCTTTGACACCTTTCGGTTCTTTAATCTGACACCAGGTGGCAGATATTTTGCATTAAAATTAGTAAATGTATTTGTGTAAGCAGATAGGGTAGGGGGTCCCCAGAGAAAGAGAACCAGGCATGGCTTTCTTGACATAAGAGAAGCCATTTTTGGGCTAAGCCATTTTGTGATCTAAGCCTGGCCACAATGCTTGCCCTTGAACAGGTTTCAGTAATTAATGATCTTAAGGGAAGGGAGGGAATGCAGGAACAAAGGAAAAGCAGTCAAGAAAACAATAGTTCAGCATAAACCACAGTCCCAGTTCCTCCTCAAGAGAAATAAGTAACATCTGATACATATCTTTGAGCTCTGCAGGAAGTAAGGGCTCTACCTAGGTGGAGGATGGAATGATGGTATTGACCTTTTCTGACCCTCGTGAATTCAATCAAGTAAAGGCTGGACTCTGTCAACCTTTGCCCCAAGTCTATGCTGAATTCTCCTCTGCTCAAGCCGCTTCATGAATGTGCAGGTAAACGTCCCTCGTTTTGCTGTTCCAGGAGACACTGCTTTGGGAAAGGTACCTGGTGTTCCCCTTACTTGCTGCAAGTCATAAATCCTTCCTTCTCCTGATTTTTGGCTTGGTTGTGTCTTTTGGCTCAACACCCATCAAGAGGCAAACCCAGTTTTGTGGGTAACATTCCCCCAAATTCTTGGTCTAGATTTAACCATTGATGTAGATGTGAAAAGGCTATATACTGCACAACAAATCTTTTCATATTCACATTCAAGTTTTCATTTAACTTCAGTTAATATTTTTATGGATAATTCAGTTTATGAGAACAGTGACCAAAGAAAACAAAAAGACAATGTTTGGTTTCAATATCTAAAAATGAACAAAAGCTCTCTCAACAAAAAATAAAACTTCCAAAAACTAAATCTAGAGTTATAAAATAAATTGTACACTGTTTTGTTTTAGCATGCTTGCTTTGTAAAGGATCCTTTCAAATAATCCTTTCAAATATTCCCTAATGGAGTTATTTTGTCCAATTTTGTATATTTTAAGCCACCCAGTAATTTTCAAAAACTCCTCAATAGTGAAGAGAAAGGGTCTAGAATAAGCCACAGTGGCACAGAAATAATTTTGAGCTGAAGGCATTTGAGTTCTTGAAATCCCTTATCTGCCTAAAAGCAGAGGCTCCCAGGAGAACTCAGTAGTTGTAAGTTCCTTCCCTGGGAGCAACTCTAATCCCTCTGGGAGATGAGAAGTCTACGCCCAAACAGACTGTCATCAAACTGCTATATCTCCTATCTATTCTCCTAAGAGCCCAATCTTTCAAAAATCATTTGCTTTTCCAGAGTTTCCTTTCTCCCCTCTTCTAAAGTCATTTGTTCTCCCAGAAGTACCCTCTGTCCCTCCCCATCCTCTATTTATTAAGACTGTATATTAAGCCCCAAAGTCTAACAGCCTCTTTGAGTCACATTTCTTTGTGAACTCTCATAAGTATGTAATTAAATCTTTTTTTCTCCTGTTAATCTGTCTTATGTCAGTTTAATTTGCAGGCCCCAAACACTGAATCTAAGAAGACAGAGAAAAAGTTTTTCCTCTCTGGCAAATACAAGGAACTCTGTCATTCACTCACTCATTCATTCATTCATCAATTCATTCAGCGAACACCTGCCAGGAGCGAGGCTGTGGGCTAGGTGTTGGGACCTAGCAGTAAACATCCACCATTGGCCTCATGAAGCTTTCAGTCCACAGGGAAAGAGTGGCATCTAGTTTTTAATTTCAAATTACACTGAGTATTATGAGAAAAGTAGAGTGTCATGGGAGTTTTAACCCTTGTTAATATAGTTGGTGCCTACTAGACTAAGTTCTTTAAGGGTAAGGACAGAGTCTACTTCACTCAGTGCTTATCCCCAGGGCTATCTAGTATCCAGCACTACAGTAGGCACTTAATAAGAATTCGTTGAATGAATTCCACTGCCTTAAATCTTGTACTCTAAAATAAACATTTCTGGGTAGCCTATATCGGCAATCACAGTATTTGTTGAGAACCAGTGGTAGGCATAGTACTATCTTAGACATTAGATTCTTTCCTTCTCATAGAGAACAGATACCTTTGAATGACATATACCCCTTACTGCAAATGTGTGAGATATTCTCCAGTTCCCCGCTAGAACTACTAACCACCCTTTCCACCCTGCCCTGGACGCTAAGAGCTAAATCCTTGGCAGATTTGGCCAATGAGAGGCTCAGTAGCGATAGGAGTGCTGGAGGAGAAAGAGGTCTGAGTATAAATTCCCCAGCTCCCTCTCTGCAAGAGCACAGTTGGGCTGAAAAAGGAGGGAAGTGGGCAGGGCACAACCTTTAAAAGAATGACATAGCTGTTGAGGATATGACAAAAACTGGTTAGAACCAACTAGGTCCAAGATGGCGGAAGATTCGACTTCAGTACACCTTGAGCCTCAGTATACACTCATTGTAATCCATGAGCATGCTAAATGACACACCCACAGGCACCAAGACAGTTCCGAGGCTGACCATAAAGGTCAAAAAGTTGGTGGTGGCCCAATTCCTGGAAATCTCCGCCCCTTCCCCAAGATAATTGGAATAATCCTCCCACTTGTTAGCCGGTGAAATTACCCAGCCTATGGGATTTCCCTGGTGGCCCAGTGGTTAAGACTCCACACTCCCAATGCACAGGTTTGATCCCTGGTCAGGGAACCAAGATCTCACATGCTGCATGGCACGACCAAAAAACAGAAAAAAAAAAAAAAATTACCCAGCCCATAAAAACTAACGACCCCACATTGCAGGGCCTCTCGCCTTCTGAGATGGCCCACACTCTGTCTGTGGAGTGTTTTTCTCCTATGGCCGCTCTCACTTTCCAAGAGGACCCCATGCCCTGGGGCCACTCTCGCCTTTTGAGACAGACCACATTCTGTCTATGGAATGTGTACCTCTTTAAATAAATCCACTTCTTACCTATCACACTGTCTCTCACTAAATTCTTTCTGCAATGAGACATAAAGAACCTGAGCTTCATTAAGTCCTGAGAATAGGTGTGTAATCTCAATTAAAAGACAGTGCGTTCGGGCTTCCCTGGTGGTGCAGTGGTTGAGAGTCTGCCTGCTAATGCAGGGGACACAGGTTCGAGCCCTAGTCTGGGAAGATCCCACATGCCGCAGAGTGACTAAGCCTGTGCGCCACAGCTACTGAGCCTGCGCATCGGGAGCCTGTGCTCCGCAACGAGAGAGGCCGCGAGAGTGAGAGGCCCGCGCACCGCGATGAAGAGTGACGCCCGCTTGCCACAACTAGAGGAAGCCCTCGCACAGAAACGAAGACCCAACACAGCCAAAAACAAATAAATAAACAAATGTGGGGTTAAAAAAAAAAAATCGTTTAAAAAAAAAAAGACAGTGCATTCAAGTCCCAATCTGGGTTTTGGCTGGGTTCGAGTCCTGGCCTGTGGGTTCAAGTCCCATCTGAGTTGTGCAGTTTCAAGGCCACCGCTCTCCTACACTCGCAGCTGCAAATCTGGTTCTGCCTGGATTCCAAGAACTTTCCCTCCACTTGGCCTTTTAGACCTGGACATGCTGATGAGAACCTGGCTGCCAACCCCAGAAGGCTTCCCCACCCCTTGGAAATTCTTCTTAATCTTGCCCAAACATCTGTAAACAGTGCCTCCTTTAAACTCTCCTCGGCTACCTCACTGGAGTAATCACCTGTTTCCCCCTTGAACCCTGATTCATACAGAAATGTATAATGGTGGTATGTATTCCTTTCCTAGGGCTGCCGTAACAAAGTACTACAAACCAGGTGGCTTATGGCAACAGAAATTTCACAGTCCTGGAGCCTTGAAATTCAAAATCAATGTGTTGAGGGAGCCATGTTCCCAAGCCTCTATGGGAGAATCTTCCTCTGCCTCATCCAGCTTCTACCAGCCCCAGACGTCCCTTGGTTTGTGGCAGCATCACTGCAATCTCTGCCTCCATCTTCACATGGCTGCCTTCTTTCTGTGTCTGTGTGTCTCTGTCTCTGCATGGTATTCTCCCTGTGTGTCTGTTTCCAAATTTCCCTCTTCCTATAAGGGCAGATTTGATGACATCTGCAATGACCCTATTCCCAAATAAAATCACACTCAAATGTACAGTGTTAGGACTTCAGCATTATCTCTTTGGAGGACACGATTCAACCCATAACAATAGCTAATGTATTAGTGATACCTTCTACACCCAGAATTGTTTGAGGGCACGAAGAAATCCTCACCAATTCGGCCCACAGGATCTAGCCCAGGGCCATGCCCACAGAAGGTGCAATAAATGTGTGCTTTAATAGACCCAACAAAACAGTAAATTGATAAATGAACGGCAAATATAGCTATTTTTAAAAAATTTGTTTTATTATAGTTAAAAACATCATGTGAATAGAATCTAAAAGCTGCCTAACTACTTCCTCTCCATTACAGAATTGTAAGAAGGGGTGCTGAGCTTACATTTGCCTGTACATCTAGTTTTAGGCATATCTAATTCTAACATCTCCATGAAGATCTGTCTAGAGAAGTAACCCTCTTTAACACATTCAGGGAACATCTACTGAACAACTCACTGCTTTGGGCTGGACTCTGAGATAAATTCTGAAGAGACAGATCTGAATGAGCTATGGTCACTGCCTTCAAGGAACTCACATTCCAGTGAAGGCAAAACCACCCCAAATACAAATGCTGAGGGCGTCGTGCTCATTGCACATTTCTCTGCTTCTTTCAAGTGCTCAAGCATACATGTACCTTATTTTGGTGACTCAAGGCCATCAGGCCAATTGTCACTTGCTACAATGAGAGACACTAAACTCTTTACCTCTACCCCTGCTATCCAACATGCTCTCTGAGCACTTAAGATTTGTTCTGGGTTCCTGCCCCCTCCAACCCTGCCCCAGTGCTGAGCTATCACCTTGCTAATATTGGAAGGCTTGGCTCTATCAGCTTCTTTTTTCTCCTGATCCTTTCTTCCACCACCCAGCTCCCTTCTAACCCATTAAATCTAATCCCCTGTCTTCTATAAAGCCATATTAGAAACATGTCTAAATCAGAGTAAATAGGCTTGGAGCAAGGGCCTGGAGGTTCTTTTTTAAAAAATTTATTTGTTTATTTATTTTATTTATTTTTGGCTGTGTTGGGTCTTCGTTGCTGCGCACGGACTTACTCTAGCTGCGGCGAGCGGGGGCTACTCTTCGTTGCGGTGCGCGGGCTTCTCATTGCGGTGGCTTCTCTTGTTAAGGAGCACAGGCTCTAGGCGCGTGGGCTTCAGTAGTTGTAGCACGCGGGCTCAGTAGTTCTGGCTCGTGGGCTCTAGAACACAGGCTCAGTAGTTATGCTGCACGGGCTTAGTTGCTCCGCGGCATGTGGGATCTTCCCGGACCAGGGCTCGAACCCGTGTCCCCTGCTTTGGCAGGCGGATTCTTAACCACTGTGCCACCAGGGAGGCTCGGGCCTGGAGGCTCTTAATAAGTGAAATGAAAGTGGTTCAGTATAGGGACAATGGGGCCTCTATTTTTGGCTTCTTAATAGGTTTTTGCCCTTGTTTCAGCTTCTCATCATTGATCTAGTTCTGCCCCTACCCCTCTCCACCAGGGTGGTTTTCTATAATGAGTAGTAATCACAACTAATTTTGTCTAATTACATGGTTTAATTATTGTCTGACTCCTGCAATAGAATTTCAGCTCCTTGCGGCTATAAATGGAGAAGGATATAACGGTGGATCTTTAGCATCTTGTACAATATTTGGTATATGCTACACGTTGGTAATAAATGTATTCATCTTGTAACACTTATGACTCCTGACTACTCCAGGCACCATACACTTTATGTCATATAATCTTATGGTTGGCCTAGAAGGGAGGACATTATACCGTAAGGTCGCTTATACAGTGCAAAGAAACAACTTTCAGGTAAATAAGGGATTTGAATGCAGTAAGAAAAGAAAGAAACCCTACTTTCCGCTATATAAACCTCATTCTTTACAAAACAGACACATTCTTTACTTATTCTAGGGAATCTAATAAACACCTGCTTTCTCATTTAATCCAAACCAGTAAATTTAAGTTACTCAAAGGTTTTTGTTTTTTAATGAATTTTTATGCCTTCTTCTGAACAAAATTATTAGGAAAACTATCAGCAATAATAAGGTTTATGCAAACTCATGAAATATTAATAATGTTTAAGGCTATTTTTGCTTCATATAAAAGTTATTATTTCTCTCTATAAAATTCAGTGCTACAGAGTTAACAGTATACAGAAAATTTACTAAAGTTAGATTTTAATTCCAAATTATTTTTTAGATCTGGAAAAAATCCAACAAATCCAAAAATTCCAGCTTCATAGTAGCAAGTTAAAAGCAATTTCAGAATGGTGCTTGTTTTAATTTTATGTGAACTGTATAATTTACTGTAACAACTAAACGGTAACATTAATGGGACTCACTAGGTACGAGAATTAACCAAGATGCTAATTCTTAATCTGACACCAGGTGGCAGACATTTTAACATTAAAATTAGCTAAGGTATTCCTCTAAATGCTTTGATTCAGAGACTGCAGACCTTTGGGGATCACATTACTTACTACAGGAATTCCCAACTTCTAAAAAGCAGAAAAGTGTCTACATATTAAAGAGTGGTCCTTGGGCTTCCCTGGTGGCGCAGTGGTTGAGAGTCCGCCTGCCGATGCAGGGGACACAGGTTCGGGACACACGTTCGTGCCCCGGTCTGGGAGGATCCCACGGGCCGCGGAGCGCCTGGGCCCGTGAGCCATGGCCGCTGAGCCTGCGCGTCTGGAGCCTGTGCTCTGCAACGGGAGAGGCCACAGCGGTGAGAGGCCCACGTACAGCAAAAAAAAAAAAAAAAAAAAAAAAAAAGAGTGGTCCTAAAACCACTTACCAGTTGTGGTCACAAAGCCTTTGACCACTAACATACGTATTGAAGCTACCATGTGAGGGTCATTCTGTTAGGCAGTGGGGTCATGGATAGACTCAGCCTGGGGATCGTGAGCTTCCAGTCTAGGGGTGGAGGTGAATATTAATCAGATATTCTTCATTCAAAGAACTAAAGAACTGAAAAATTTATTAGTGCTACAAATGAGAAGCCTTAGCCTTGCCAGTTTTCTTTACATACCTCACAGAAGAAACATGCCGGAAGACTTGCAAAAGGGAAATATCCCAAATATCTCAAAATGCAAAGCACCTTGCTAGATGCTGAAAGGGCAGTGGCTCTCAACATGCACGCATGAGGGCGTCTTTTATTATATTCTTAGTAAGTACAGACTAGGTAAAGACCTAAATTACAATGAAGTCAGTGTACTTTTAAAGAAACTTACGCTTTATTCATCTCAAGAGCATCTAAATACATTTGAAAAAGAGTCACACACATATAAATATACACTGGGTACAAACAGAAACGCAGACCCTGAAATATCTCCCTGTTCCCAGAGGTCTGAGGCCCACAGACTAGGAATTACTACAGTCTGTGAGGGATAGAAAGATGACTGCCAGAAAGACACTGGAGACGCTGTCCCTGACCTCAGGAACCTTCTTTCCAATGGAGATTTAACAAATCTCAACACTAATGTACAAATGAGTTTCATATCAGAGTGTAAAACACAAACCGCGTGCTCCAGGGCGCAGGAGGGTGTGTTACAGTGATGTGGCCGGTGATAAGAGGCTTCATGGCAGAAGCAGTGACAAAACGGTTCGGCCATTCTCACGTGAAGGTAAGAGATGTCCCTGTTTGTGCCCATAACCAAGCGCTGATATATATGAAGATGCAAGGGATGGGACTCAGAAATAGCCTATGGTTGCACTGTTTTCTCGATTTGGGGTATTTTGCCCACCAGTATACCTTGACAACTGCCAAAGATGTGTGCTCACACCGAAACTGGCAATTAGTCCATTGCTTCACCCTCAAATCAGGCAGCTCTGAGGCCCGGCTAAGCCATACAGATGAGCGAAGGATGTTCTGCTCCTACTTGACACATCCACAGTCTCCATGCTGGGACAAAAACTAGCTTCTTATTTGGTGACAGTCACTCTTCAAGCTAAGGATGAGTCTACCCACCTGCGAGGTCATTTAGCAGTGGGGAGTCTGGAGAGGAAGCCTGAATACAAACCGCTACAGAGAAACACTGCCTTGTCAATGGTAAGATTCTACTACGGAAGAAGACGTGGAGAAAATATTCAATCAGCGTTATACTTAAATAAGTATTTTTTTTTAGAACTAGCAAGTATCACCAAATATGGGGGGAGAAAAGCATGGAAAATTACTTAATGAGTATCAATCCAAATGTCCATCACAATAAAAGGGTTTTTTTGGTGAGGCAGTTGAATCATAAAAGCCTCCTCTGGTTCCTCTCCCTACCCTCAGCTCTCTAACTCCTTGACTGTATGAGTCATCATGAAAATTATGAAAATTACACAAATGCAAACAGCCAAACGCTCATTTTATCCAAGATTCTATTTCATTTAGTAACTAATTCATAAACACATTAGAAGAAAAATGTTCCAATTCAAGACAATAATGGCAAACAAGGAAAACTGTTCATTAAAGTCAATGAGCTCCTGATTAATAAGCTTATCTCTGAGAAAAATTTAGAGACACACAGGAAAAGAAATGATAGAAAGGGCCAGCAGACCCCCAGCTTTCCTCTACTCCATGACCTTGGGAATTTGCTTCCACTGAGACCGTTTTCTAATCTGTATACGGAGTGCAGGTAACTGGATGAGTGAGCGCTGGGGTTTTCTAACACTTTGATTTTAAATTCTAAAAGGAAAGGGTAGATATTTAATTCTGCTTAACAACGTTTCTCCCAAAAGTTGCAGATTAGAAGCTATACACCTAATTCTAGACTCCTAGAAATTAATACTTTTATAGAGTTTCTAGCCAGCCAATTAACAGTCAAGATTTGGTGCCCAACATATAATTAACAATCTTTGTATATGTGGTAGGCAGGTTTCTAAGATGGTTCCAAGATTCCTGCCTCCTGATAACACGCTCTGAACAGTTCCCTCCCCTGCGAATGGGCAAGACCTAGGAATACGATGGGTTATCACTTCTGTGATTATGTTACATTGTAAGGTGAAGGATTCTGCAGATTTAATTAAGATCCCTAATCAGGGATCTCCCGGGTAGTTCAGTGGTTAAGACTCCGTGCTTCCAATGCAGGGAGTGCGGGTTTGATCCCTGGTGGGGGAACTAAGATTCTACATACCACACGGTGCCGCCCACAAAAAAAAAAAGGATCCCTAATCAGTTAACTTTGAGCGAACTGAAAGGGAGTTTATCCTGGATGGTCCTTACCTAACCAGGTGAGCCCTTAAAGGTGACAAGCGGCAGAAGACTGGCCTTGAAGAAAGCAAGCTGCCATGTGTAAAAGGAAGGAACCACATGGCAAGGACCCAAGGACAGCCTCTAGAGCTGAGGGTGGTCTTGGCTGAGAGTTAGCAAGAAAACAAGGACATCGGTCATACAGCTACAAGGAAATGAACTCTGCCAACAACGAGTGAGCTTGGAAGAGGACCCCGAGCCTCAGGTGAGACTGCAGCACTGGCTGACAACTTGACTTCAGCCTGCGAGGCTCTAGTCAGAAGACCCAGATAACCCATACTCATAATCCAGACCTACAGGAAATACAGATGTTTTCGTGAGCATTTGTGACTCAGCAAGAGAAAACTAATATAGGACACCTAGACTTTTGGGAACAAAATCAAGGGTTGTTTCTCCATTTTACCACCAGCTGGACCTTTTTCAGTCTTCTCCAGTCCATAATTTCCTGGAGAGCACTCTCTGCCTTCCTCATGATTTTTTTCTTTTGCATCCACTTTGGATCCATTTACATTTCTCTAACCCTGGCCTGAGAGAGCAGTAGCCATTCCACTGTGGGCATGAGATAAAAGAAAGGATGTCCACATATGGTCCACGAAGGAATACAGCAGAGCCAGTAAGTGTCCAATAAAGGTATGACCATTCAGCTAGAAGATATATAACACCGTAGAGGGGAAGGTTTGGTACAATATCAAAAACACTAGAAATTATAGTCCTAAAGTTAGATCCCTTCTCCATTTTGTGCAATCTAGTAGACAGTGCTTATGGTCTCATAGCTTGATAAATGCATATGGGCACAAAACAAAATTTAAATCGGGTAGCTTTAGGGATAAGGACCAAAAAGGCAGTAAGAAGTATCCAAAACCTACTATTTCTCCAACTCGGGTTTTTTTCGCAAGTCTATTTCAGCTTCCAGTCTCTTTTCAAGAGAAATCTCAGGTTACTAAAGTGGGATGGGAGGACCACCAGTGTCAGATTCACTTAGGGATACCTGCCAACAATGGAGATTCCTGGATCCCATCTAAGACCCGATTGAATTGGAATCTCTATGGGGAGGGGCCCAGAGAACTCGCACTTTAACACGTTGAGTCTTTTGCACACTAAATTTGTAAACCAGTGATCTAACTTGGCTAATCCCATCCATTTATAGGTAAGGAACACGAGGCTAAGCGAGATATGGTTAGCGAGGAAGAGAGCTATAATTAGAAACGAGAATGTAAAATTTACAAACACAGACCAGGAGGCTGGGAGTAAATCAGTGTCTCTGTATTTTCCATACTAATATTCTCCCCCATTAGTAGAGATAATTAAGCATTGAAGATAAAATGACTTTGTAGTGACAGAAATATGTAAACACATTAGGGGGAAAAAAATTCCATTTCACCAAGATCTGTGATTAGTTAGCATTTTATGACTGATGCAAAATTTGACAGTACACTGAGATATCACTGGTATGGCTTGCGAGGAAGGTTCTTCATTGAATATCACCTCCCAACCACCCATCAGCTCCAAACAATAAGTGTCCATTCTGGTTGCAGGCGTGGTCCCTGCTCCCTGCAGACAACTAGGCTACCATGATGACGTGTGCAGGCTGTCCCTACTCTCTCCAGGTGCAGCCCCTGTAATTCTTCCACTGCAGCAGTCACATTCGTGTTTGGGACTATGCTTCCTTACGTGCTGAGCATGCAGAAAAGTAGAATCTGCCTTAAAATAACCCCCAAGCTCACTCAGTCACCAACAAATCACATACTATTGTTGTGGACTAGTATGTATCCCTTCATTAGCGTATCATTTCAACATTAGGTTGAAATCCTAACCCCCAGGTCCTTAGAATGTGACTGTACATAGAGATGGGGCCTTTAAAGAGGTAACTAAGGTTACATAAGGGTGTTAAAGAGTGGGCCCTAATCCAACAGGACTGGTGTCCTTATAAGAAGAGGAAGGACACCAGGGATGTGGGTACAGGGGAAAGACTGTGTGAGAAGGAAGCAAGACAGCAGCTATTTGCAGCCAAGGAGAAAGGCTTCAGAGGAGACCAACCATACCGCCATCTTGATCTTGGACTCCCAAGCCCCCAGAACTGTGAGAAAATTAATTTCTGCTGTTTAAGCCATCCAGTCTGTGCTACTTTGTTATGGCAGCCCTAGCAAACTAATCCACCTCTCTATAGTAACAATTCTCACTAAATAAAAAATCCCTTACATGATAACCAGAGATAATAAATAACATGTTTGAGACAGCATTCTAGGCATCCTTCTCTTCAGATGAGGCTGATTGGTTTTCTGATTACAGTAAACCCTTTTTTCCCCAAGATCAGAAAATATGCATTTATTCAATGAATTAAAAACACCCCATAGTATCCCCTGTAAGTGTTCAAATGTATTTCTTTGGTCGTGAAGTAATGAAAAGCCACAAAAATAATGCATATTGGTGACTTCTTGTTCATCACTTAAAAATCAATCTTAGTTTTTAACAATTAAACCTAAATATATACAGGAGATAAATTCAATGGAGAAAAAAGCCAAAACCACTCTCCCCCTCCCCCAGGATGAACTTTAATAACCAATGTAAACAAACACAAAGATGGAGCAAAAACACATGGGCAGGGTTCCTTCCCACCTGGATGCCTACCAGGACGCAGACCATCAGGGATGTCCTCCTTCTCTTCTTCCTCAGGGATGCAATATCAAAGTTCCCAAAGTCCTTCCACTTGTTCAAATGCAGCAAGTACAGAAGGGGCAAACTGCCCCCTCTTTGGAACCAACAGGTGGCAGACCCCTGACATGTACCTGGCTTTACACATTTTGTGCTCTGAAGGGAGCTGGAACTGCCCTGTGTCACGCCTTCCCAGCCTGACCCACTCAACGGCTGGGGGAGGATAAGAATGGAAGTAGACAAGGGAGACATGTTAGCTATATTCAAGGATGCAAAAATTACAAGAGTAGCTGACATTTAATGAGTACTTACCATGAACCAGACACTGTTCTAAACACTTTTTGTACATTTAATTCTCAAAGCTTCCCATTTCACAGACCAGGAAAATGAGGACCAGTGAGATTAAGTAGCTTGCCTAAGGTCATACAGCTACTGAATGGTGGTGCTGGGATTCAAATCCACTAAGAACTGATACTAAAGCAAAGATGATTTAAAAGGCGTTCGTTCGGTAATCTATGAACCCATCTATGCTATGAAGAGGACTGTTTCTGGAAAATAAGAATGAAACACACATTTCTATAATTTAAGTGTAAAATATTAGGAACTAGCAAACATTTCACAGATATTCTCCTCCCTACCATTCTAGGAGGTATGTAAATATTATCTGTCTCAATAATAAACAAAACAGCTAGAGCTGACTTAGTATTCGGTTGGCCAAAGGGTTCCTTCGTTTTTTTCTGTAAGACGGCACTAGTAGCTCTTGTCTTTAACTTCATTGGAAACAATTTTGTTAGACTGTATTGTGACAGCTGTCATATCAGTGTGCATTAAAAAAAAAACTTATCAAAATTGGTGAATTTTTGTGTAGCCATTTTAATATTGAAGATGGAAGAAAAAAAGCAACATTTTTGGCATATTATGCTTCCTTATTTCAAGAAAGGTAAAAACGCAACTGGAACGCACAAAAAGATTTGTGAAGTGTATGGAGAAGGTACTGTGACTGATCAAAGGTGTCAAAAGTGGCTTGCAAAGTCTCGTGCTGGAGATTTCTCGCTGGACGATGCTCCATGGTCAGGTAGACCAGTTGAAGTTGATAGGGATCAAATCGAGACATTCATTGAGAACAATCAATGTTATACCATGTGGGAGACAGCCGACATACTCAAAATATCCAAATCGAGTGTTGAAAATCATTTGCACCAGCTTGGTTATGTTCATCACTTTGGTGTTTGGGTTCCACAAAAGAAGTGAAAAAAAACCTTCTTGACCGTATTTTCGCATGTGATTCTCTACTTAACATTATGAAAACGTTCCTTTTTTTTTTTTTTTTTGCGCTGTATGCGGGCCTCTCACTGCTGTGGCCTCTCCCTTTGCGGAGCACAGGCTTCGGAGGCGCAGGCTCAGCGGCCATGGCTCACGGGCCCAGCCGCTCTGCGGCACGTGGGATCCTCCCGGACCGGGGCATGAACCCACGTCCCCTGCAACAGCAGGCGGACCCCCAACCACTGCGCCACCAGGGAAGTCCAAAACGTTCCATTTTTAAAACAAATTGTGACGGGCGATGAAAAGTGGATACTGTACAATAATGTGGAATAGAAGAGATCGTGGGGCAAGTGACATGAGCCACCACCAACCACACCAAAGGCCTGTCTTCATCCAAAGAAAGTGATGTTGTGTATATGGTGGGATTGGAAGGGAGTCCTGTATTATGAGCTCCTTCCTGAAAATCAAACGATTAATTCCAACAAGTACTGCTCCCAATTAGACCAAAGGAAAGCAGTACTCGACGAAAAGTGTCCGGAATTAGTCAACAGAAAATGCATAATCTTCCATCAGGATAACACAAGACCGCATGTTCCTTTGATGACCAGGCAAAAACTGTTACAGTTTGGCTGAAACGAAGACCCAACACAGCAAAAATAAATAAATTAATTAATAAACTCCTACCCCCAATATCTTAAAAAAAATGCTAAAAAAAAAAAATCAAAATGTACTTTTCAATTCTCATTTTATTCCACTTCTTTATGTCTTTCAACCCTCTTTTAAAAATGGCTTCCAGGGGCTTCCCTGGTGGCGCAGAGGTTGAGAATCTGCCTGCTAATGCAGGGGACACGGGTTCGAGCCCTGGTCTGGGAGGATCCCACATGCCGCGGAGCAACTGGGCCCGTGAGCTACAACTACTGAGCCTGCGTGTCTGGAGCCTGTGCTCCGCAACAAGAGAGGCCTCTTTAGTGAGAGGCCCGTGCACCGCGATGAAGAGTGGCCCCCGCTTGCCACAACTAGAGAAACCCCTCGCACAGAAACGAAGACCCAACACAGCAAAAATAAATAAATTAATTAATAAACTCCTACCCCCAATATCTTAAAAAAAATGCTAAAAAAAAAAAATCAAAATGTACTTTTCAATTCTCATTTTATTCCACTTCTTTATGTCTTTCAACCCTCTTTTAAAAATGGCTTCCAGGGGCTTCCCTGGTGGCGCAGAGGTTGAGAATCTGCCTGCTAATGCAGGGGACACGGGTTCGAGCCCTGGTCTGGGAGGATCCCACATGCCGCGGAGCAACTGGGCCCGTGAGCTACAACTACTGAGCCTGCGTGTCTGGAGCCTGTGCTCCGCAACAAGAGAGGCCTCTTTAGTGAGAGGCCCGTGCACCGCGATGAAGAGTGGCCCCCGCTTGCCACAACTAGAGAAACCCCTCGCACAGAAACGAAGACCCAACACAGCAAAAATAAATAAATTAATTAATAAACTCCTACCCCCAATATCTTAAAAAAAATGCTAAAAAAAAAAAATCAAAATGTACTTTTCAATTCTCATTTTATTCCACTTCTTTATGTCTTTCAACCCTCTTTTAAAAATGGCTTCCAGGGGCTTCCCTGGTGGCGCAGAGGTTGAGAATCTGCCTGCTAATGCAGGGGACACGGGTTCGAGCCCTGGTCTGGGAGGATCCCACATGCCGCGGAGCAACTGGGCCCGTGAGCTACAACTACTGAGCCTGCGTGTCTGGAGCCTGTGCTCCGCAACAAGAGAGGCCTCTTTAGTGAGAGGCCCGTGCACCGCGATGAAGAGTGGCCCCCGCTTGCCACAACTAGAGAAACCCCTCGCACAGAAACGAAGACCCAACACAGCAAAAATAAATAAATTAATTAATAAACTCCTACCCCCAATATCTTAAAAAAAATGCTAAAAAAAAAAAATCAAAATGTACTTTTCAATTCTCATTTTATTCCACTTCTTTATGTCTTTCAACCCTCTTTTAAAAATGGCTTCCAGGGGCTTCCCTGGTGGCGCAGAGGTTGAGAATCTGCCTGCTAATGCAGGGGACACGGGTTCGAGCCCTGGTCTGGGAGGATCCCACATGCCGCGGAGCAACTGGGCCCGTGAGCTACAACTACTGAGCCTGCGTGTCTGGAGCCTGTGCTCCGCAACAAGAGAGGCCTCTTTAGTGAGAGGCCCGTGCACCGCGATGAAGAGTGGCCCCCGCTTGCCACAACTAGAGAAACCCCTCGCACAGAAACGAAGACCCAACACAGCAAAAATAAATAAATTAATTAATAAACTCCTACCCCCAATATCTTAAAAAAAATGCTAAAAAAAAAAAATCAAAATGTACTTTTCAATTCTCATTTTATTCCACTTCTTTATGTCTTTCAACCCTCTTTTAAAAATGGCTTCCAGGGGCTTCCCTGGTGGCGCAGAGGTTGAGAATCTGCCTGCTAATGCAGGGGACACGGGTTCGAGCCCTGGTCTGGGAGGATCCCACATGCCGCGGAGCAACTGGGCCCGTGAGCTACAACTACTGAGCCTGCGTGTCTGGAGCCTGTGCTCCGCAACAAGAGAGGCCTCTTTAGTGAGAGGCCCGTGCACCGCGATGAAGAGTGGCCCCCGCTTGCCACAACTAGAGAAACCCCTCGCACAGAAACGAAGACCCAACACAGCAAAAATAAATAAATTAATTAATAAACTCCTACCCCCAATATCTTAAAAAAAATGCTAAAAAAAAAAAATCAAAATGTACTTTTCAATTCTCATTTTATTCCACTTCTTTATGTCTTTCAACCCTCTTTTAAAAATGGCTTCCAGGGGCTTCCCTGGTGGCGCAGAGGTTGAGAATCTGCCTGCTAATGCAGGGGACACGGGTTCGAGCCCTGGTCTGGGAGGATCCCACATGCCGCGGAGCAACTGGGCCCGTGAGCTACAACTACTGAGCCTGCGTGTCTGGAGCCTGTGCTCCGCAACAAGAGAGGCCTCTTTAGTGAGAGGCCCGTGCACCGCGATGAAGAGTGGCCCCCGCTTGCCACAACTAGAGAAACCCCTCGCACAGAAACGAAGACCCAACACAGCAAAAATAAATAAATTAATTAATAAACTCCTACCCCCAATATCTTAAAAAAAATGCTAAAAAAAAAAAATCAAAATGTACTTTTCAATTCTCATTTTATTCCACTTCTTTATGTCTTTCAACCCTCTTTTAAAAATGGCTTCCAGGGGCTTCCCTGGTGGCGCAGAGGTTGAGAATCTGCCTGCTAATGCAGGGGACACGGGTTCGAGCCCTGGTCTGGGAGGATCCCACATGCCGCGGAGCAACTGGGCCCGTGAGCTACAACTACTGAGCCTGCGTGTCTGGAGCCTGTGCTCCGCAACAAGAGAGGCCTCTTTAGTGAGAGGCCCGTGCACCGCGATGAAGAGTGGCCCCCGCTTGCCACAACTAGAGAAACCCCTCGCACAGAAACGAAGACCCAACACAGCAAAAATAAATAAATTAATTAATAAACTCCTACCCCCAATATCTTAAAAAAAATGCTAAAAAAAAAAAATCAAAATGTACTTTTCAATTCTCATTTTATTCCACTTCTTTATGTCTTTCAACCCTCTTTTAAAAATGGCTTCCAGGGGCTTCCCTGGTGGCGCAGTGGTTGAGAATCCGCCTGCCGATGCAGGGGACATGGGTTCGTGCCCCGGTCCGGGAAGATCCCACATGCCGCGGAGCGGCTGGGCCCGTGAGCCATGGCCGCTGGGCCTGCGTGTCCGGAGCCTGTGCTCTGCAACGGGAGAGGCCACAACAGTGAGAAGCCCGCGTACCGCCAAAAAAAAAAAAAAAAAAAAGGCTTCCAGGAAACTGCCCCCGCCTGTCTGTCGCAGCTGGCCGTTCCGCTCCGCTCCCACACCCCTCAGTCTCCTCGACTCCCTCATGCCGTCCACGCGGGCCTTCAGTGCTGAAGGCTGATGCCTGGGCCCTTTCTATGTATGCTTGATTCAACTTCTAGGCAACCTCCTCCGTGCCCAGGGCTCCAGTTATGATCTCTAGGAACATTCCTCTCACGCTTACACCCCCGCTCCAGACAACACCGACTGCCCACTTGGCATCGCCACTGGGATACTTTAAACTTACCATGTCGAGGCCTGGTCCTCCGGCTTCCATCAGTCCCTATCTCACCCCTCCAGTTACGGAAGCCACTTAGTCGGGGCTCTTCCTGACAAATTCCTCTTCCTCACGCCCCTAAACCTAATCCTAGAAGAATTGGTTACTGTATTCCTCCTCTTCCATCCATCTCCTTCCCTCCCTCCATCTCGACTGCTACCTTCTTCAGGCTAAAACAATCTCTCACCTGGGACACTGCGATCGCCTCCTAACTGGTTTCCAGCCTTTACTCTTGTCTTCCTCCCAGAGGTTCTTAAGCAGGATCCGTGGACTCCGGAAATATTACATCTTTTTTTCATTAATCTCAGAATGAGATTTAGCATTTCAGTCAGTCATGAATGTTAACAACAAACCATACTAGTATTAGTATTAGGAGAATGGCAATATTATTGGGAGAATACCAATACTGCAAATGCTGTTGTGATTTTGCCACCAACAGAAATCAGGTATTTTCATATAACATGACAGTTGTTAGATATATCCTTAACTGTCATCACTACTTTGAAATTACAGTAGCTATTAGACTCCCCACTAAATCTTACTATTTAATGTGTTAAGAAGCACATATACCACTACATCACATGTGTGTTTAATATTTTGACAACTCTATTTCAATACAATTGGTCTCCTTTGTAATCCTATGTGTTTTATGTTATAGATTTTAAAACATTATTCTTAGAAGGTGTCTTGAGCTTCATCAGACAGTCAAAGCCATCAACAGCACAATAAAGGGCAAGAACTCCTGCTAGCTAATTTTTCACACCACGGTCACAGTTATTTTCTCAAAACACAAATCTGATGTCACCTTCACATGGTGCTGATGTCACTGTCACCTGGCTTCCCACTGTCTTGCTAATAAAAACGAAAGCACTCAATATCTGGCCCCGGCTCGCCTCTCTGGCCTCAGCTGGCATCAGTGATCTCTTGTTGCCTACGTTGTAGCCACACCAGCTGCCTTTCAGCAACTCAAGCTTGCCATCCTCCACCCACCCCCAAGGGACTTTGCTCATCCTCTTCTCTACCTACTCTTCTCTACCTCCATCTGTTGACACAGCTAACCCTTCTCCAATTTTCAGACCTTCCTGTAAACATCACTTCCTCAGAAAGACCCTCCTGGGACCCCAAGGCCATCCTTTCCCTTGTCTCTACACTCTCAGGGCTACCAGAACTTTTTCCCCATAGCACGTCTCATGATCAGTATAACCAACTTGCCTCTGCAAAGCTATCAGTTCCATGAGACAGGAGCCATGAGTGCTTTGGATCTATTCTACTGCTGACCTGTGCCAGAAAATCAATTAACATTTGTCAAATGAATGAGTGGTAGAAAAAGACCAACCTAAATATCCAATGATGAAAGTAATGAAATAAATTATGGCATTACACACCCAAGTTACTGGGCAGCCATTAAAAATCATGTAGTAGGGATTTCGCTGGTGGCCCAGCGGTGACGACTCCACGCTTCCAATGCAGGCTGCACAGGTTTGATGCCTAGTCGGGAACTAAGATCCCACATGCCATGTGGTATGGCCAAAAAAATTTTTTAAATAAATAAATTAAATGGTCAGTACTTTAAAAAAATCATGTAGTAAAAGTATACCTGAAAAATGGCAGAAGGTAGTGGAACAAAAGGGTGAATACGTTGTTCAATGAAGTTCCTGGTGAAAATGAAAAATGTGTCTTTTATTTTTACTTAAAAACTGAAGGTTCTTTTTAGCCAACCCAATACAATGTCACTGCAAGTCTAAATCCCTAAATCCAGAGCCCTGTGTACTATGATATTTTGATCCCTGAATCATGAAGTCTCTTGTGAGAGAAGAAAAAAATGGCATTCTTATTTGCAACACTGCCGGTGAATTCACTGTTTAATGAAATGATCCAAAGAAAACCCTGGCTCAGCAAACATCTGGTTAAAATGCTGGGAGTGGACTATTCCACAGATTCATAACTTGATCTTGATCTTTAGAGGCAAAAGAAGGCAGCAGTGCACAACGACCAGTGCAAGGGATCGCTGGGTGAGGTTGAAAAATTGACGGTGTGTCAGACTACGGAAATCACAGACATGGGACACCTTTCCCAGTTGTACTAGGACAGTGGTCAAGCATGAAACCCTCAGGGGGCTGACCTGGGAAGCTGGCCCATCCCAAGATCGTCAGCATTTGCGCTGTCTTTTATAACAGTTCAGGGAATCCCCTGGCAGTCCAGTGGTTAGGACTTGGTGCTTTCACTGCCGTGGGCCTGGGTTCGATCCTGGGTTCCCCTGGTCAGGGAACTAAGATCCTGCATGCTGTGCAGTGCAGCCAAAAAAAGTAAGAAAAATAAAAGTTCGGTCACTGAGCCTAGAATCAGGTATCTGTGAATGAGTTCAGAGCTGTCTTTCTTCCTTTCAGGGATCTTAAAGGACCTAATTTCTGAGAGAATGGAGGGCAAAGGTAGATTAGGTAAAATTAAGCA
This sequence comes from Physeter macrocephalus, assembly GCF_002837175.3. Taxonomy (NCBI): domain Eukaryota; kingdom Metazoa; phylum Chordata; class Mammalia; order Artiodactyla; family Physeteridae; genus Physeter; species Physeter macrocephalus. The sequence continues at coordinate 78,247,659 of NC_041220.1, read as the reverse complement.
TGGAATTTAGGGTTTCAAAAGAGGATGTGTGGTCACTGGCCAAAGGAACTGTTCCACCAAGGAAGCCAAGAGCTGAGCAACAGTTGGGGGTCAAGGAGGTAGCATTCCGTGACATCCCCACTCAAGGGCATCTTGCTCTGTGAAAACAGTCCTAGCCTGACGGTCATGTGGTTCACCATAGTGATGTGTTCTGTACCATCCAGTCTCTTGGAGCCTGAAGAGGTGAAATGACAGCACTAGTAGCAAAGAGGCAGAGAAAATCTGCCCAGAGGAAGCTGGGAATTTAGTGTGTTGCCTCTTTTTTTGGGGGGGGTGGGGTGGGTAGAAAGAATAGTTTCCAGTAAAGATGTTGACATATTGCAGTATTTCATATTATGAACTTAATAATAAAATACATTTTAAAAGATTTTTTAAAAGACTCTACCCTCTTGATGAATACTTTATTTAATATCGTTGCTGAGGCCCACGCACAAGGAAACAGAGATTCAGGAACCCACTGTCTGTCACAGCTTTGTTTATAATAGTAAACTTTCTTGGCAGCGGCATCTGTCAAAAATTCTTTATCCAAATAACTCCTCTAGAAAAATATCTGGACATATTCATGAGATGCATAAGAATATTCATAGAAGACTAGTTTGTTATGAGGAAAACAAGAACAAACCTAAAGGCCCGGCAATAAGGAACAATAAAGATAAATGTAATATACCTAAATTCGAGATTATTATGTAGCAGAATGAGGAGGTCTTTGTACTGAACGTGGAATCTTGAACTAGACTTCCCGTATTCTAATCCCAGCTCCACCACAAACTTGACAGATACCTCTTACAAGGTTTATTACTATGAACAAGGCTGTAACAAACAGTGGTCCATGGATCGCTGTTTCCCTGTTTAAGGGTCTGGCTACATGATCTTAGGAAAATTCTGTAACCTCTCTGGGTCTCAATTTCCTGATACTGTAAAATACAAATAATAATAACGGTCTTCTTACAGGGCTCATGGGAGGTTTGTAAACAAAGTGTTTAGAACATTGCCTGACAGAGAGTAAGAGCCATAAAAGTGTTAACTATTAGTAGCAGCATCTCCAGTACATGTCATGTGTTGGAAGGGGACGCAGGGGAGAAAAATACTTATAGATTATCCCATTTATATAAAATAAAACCAGCAAGCCACAACCATAGCTCTCCTCTTCTCCCCTACCCTCCTTCTTTCCCTAATACACACACACACACACACACACACACACACACACACACACACCACTAACACACATATACACACACACACACAGAGCTTCCCTCTGGGGAAGAGAGAAAGTGGAATGGGGAATGGGTACGAGAGGGAGTTCTGACTTATAAACCCAGACTTCACAACTGTCTGAATCTTTTGGAACCGGAATCATCTACACTGGTTTCCTCCAAGTTCTTACCTCCTGCTCACTCCTGATGCTACATCAAACTGCATCCCACTCATATCACGTCTTCAAAATTACTCTCCTCTAGTCATTAATAACCTCTTGCTGGTAAAAATCAAAATGTACTTTTCAATTCTCATTTTATTCCACTTCTTTATGTCTTTCAACCCTCTTTTAAAAATGGCTTCCAGCAGCTTCCCTGGTTGCGCAGTGCTTTCCGGGAGGATCCCACATGCCGGGGAGCGGCTGGGCCCGTGAGCCACAGCCGCTGAGCCTGCGCGTCCGGAGCCTGTGCTCCGCAACGGGAGAGGCCACAACAGTGAGAAGCCCACGCACCTCATTAAAAAAAAAAAAGTATATTTGCTGACATGAAAATTTATCAATATATCTAATATTTAATGTAATAATAGGTGAAAAGGGCAAGTTACCAAGCAAATGTTCAGCAATTTCATCTTTATTAAGAAGGGAAAAAAACAGACTATAAACATGAAAAGACAGAGTGCCACAGAGCTAAGTCTGAAAGGATAGTTATGAAATACATAACAGTCCTTACCTCTGGGTAGCAGAGTTAGAAAAGATTTTAAATTGTTAATTTACGTCTATCTATGTTGTCTAACCTTGTCTTCAATGAACATGTGTTCATCTATGCAGGTAATACATTACTAAAATTTCAAACTCTCTGCTTAAGTTAATTATTTTTAAAAATAATTAAACAACCCATAGGTGGTAAGCTATGTTTAGCTGAGTTAATTAAGGTCCATTTCAGCAAGGTTAATCTTAGGAGATAAGCAGAACTTTTCAGGAGGCTACATAAAGGACTGCAGAACCTAAGGACACACCTGACAGTCAGCACAGTGTCCATGGTGAGATAACTATGACCAGAAGAGGTCTTTTCAAGTTAGTATTGATTTCATTATCTTCTAAAATCCACTTTAGTTATATTAAATTTCACGTTCAATATAATGACTAATCTACAAACCATAATAAAGGAGAAGATAAAAATAATGGTAATTTCTACTATTAAAGGCAAATTTCTTACCGGATATACTGAAATTAAAGTAATATTTTTTCATCCTGCTACAATTTAACCACATTAAATCTCTAAATTAAAATATTAATTTTATAAATAATAATTTACTATTAAAATAATAAAACGATTAGTTAATTTGCGACAGAGTGAGGCTGAGTAAAAAAGATGAACATTAATAATTTCTGGAAAATTGAGCAAAGTAGCATTTATAGACATATGTCAAACTGAGAGAAGCATCACGGGTAATAATTACACATCTTCAGATCTGGTTTATATTTCATTACAGTAAAAAGTTACTTTGCCCTGCACTAAAGCGTTTGGCTTGGAATGAACTTGCTGATTCATATTATCTTGAGTACAGACTTTTTCTACTTGGCTAACTTAATAGGTTGTCGCAGAGAAGAAATTAGTGACACATGAAAGAGAAAAAACAAGTTTTGTAACGGATTCTAGTTGTTTGAAAATCTTCAAGCTTCACGGATCACAATTTCCAAACCTCACCACTCAGGCCACAGGAAAGCTAAGAACTTAATTTTGAGACAACTCTTTTCAAGCTACTCCGTCAATTCAAAATTGCTCATTTCCTCTTTTTATGATCTCCCTGCCAGCCCAACAAAATGATAAGGTAAAAAATAAAGTTCCAAAGCAATCCGGAAGCAAGCTTTAACCAATGACATACCATGGGTAGTAAGAGATTACTTACAACCTCTCACTGGGACAGCACAATCCACTCTCAGCTGATCTGCTACCAGCATCCTTTAGGTTTCTGAATTACATTTCTCAGCAGTTTCCTATCCTCCTTCACATACCTCCAAGTCAGCTCCTCATTCCAAGCAAGGCAAACAGTTTTGTGTGTAAATAAGAATCTAGTTAATTAGCCCAAGCAGAATCGACTTTTAGGGAAGAATGAAATCACCTCTCCCATTCACCTTTGCCTGGACATCACATTGCTGAAGCTCTACATGCAAATGGCATCAATGCCTCCTTGTCTGGATGGGCTGGGACCACAGCAACTAAGAAAAGTGCATTCACCACTGAGCTGCTTCCAGTTTGAAAGACACTGATGAGTGATCTGACTTATTCCCTTCAAGAGATGAAATCAAGAAACAGGGCATTTGGACCATGAATCTACTACACTGATCCATCACCCATGACTGATACTAGGTAGTCACCTAAACAGCAAAAACTCCTCATATACACATTCCTCTTACAGGCACAAAAGAAACCACTCAAAATGAAGATCTTCACTGCAGATTGTTTGGATAAACATGGAGGGGAGAAAGGAGGAAATAATGAAAAATAATAAAGACAAATTCAGGAGACACAATTCTTCCCAAGGTTCCTATTAAACTTCACAGGAACAAAACAGGAATGGTAGAAATTGATTTTTGGGAAAGGCTATTAAGGAGAGTGCTGTTCTCATCAGAAAGTCCCTCCCCTTTTTAACCGTAATCAATAATTTCAAGCAAAGCCAAAAATCACATCAGCCAAAATGACCAAGAAAACTTTTTTGTGTGCAATATAGGAGTAAAATTAAATTAGTGTCTGTTAAGAAATTACTACTCTTAAGAGAATTATTAGGTAAAAATTTTAACTCTTTTCCACAGTTTGCCAATATGCTGACTTGAAAAGAAAAGCTCAATGTTAAGTAATAAGATACCGAGTATATATATCAAAAGAGTAATAAATTTATCCTTTTTATTACGTGGACATTTGATTTGCTGTCAAAGTTTAAAAGGTCAATTTTGAATTTGTCAGGCACAAAACATACTTCAGAACTTGGCAATGTAATTGTAAAAAGTTGTTTTCTTCCTCAGTTCAGCAAATTTCTTAATCTAAAGTTATAAAATAATCAGCAGGAAGCTTTGATGGTTTGATTACAAATTACACTGAACCAGTTCTTTATTTTACTGCTCCCGTTCACTTTAGGTAATGATTTGTACCCTAAGGGATATATTTCACAGGACTTTTTTTTTAGATCTTACATTCAAATCCAATGACTAATTCTTTGAAATATATTTAAAATTATACAGTCATCATTTCTCAAAATGAAGGACTGAACACAGTGTCGGTGTGTACAATTTGTAACTAGGGCATGAGAATTCTCATGGTGTTTCTGGCTGGTGAGCACTAAATGGAAAAAGTTGAAGAACTGTGGCAAGTAGATATGTATCACCATGTTAATGAAGGCCCCTGGTTCTAGAACTCGTTATGGAGAATGATTCTGTGAGTCTCCCAAGGCAAAAGAAATAAAAGCAAAAATAAACAAATGGGACCTAATCAAACTCATAAGTTTTTACACAACAAAGGAAACCATAAACAAAACGAAAAGATAACCTAATTACTAGAGAAATGCAAATCAAAATTACAATGAGGTATCATCTCACACCAGTCAGAATGGCCATCAATCCAAAAGTCTACAAATAATAAATGCTGGAGAGGGTGTGGAGAAAAGGGAACCCTCCTACACTGTTGGTGGGAAGGTAAATTTGTGCAGCCACTATGAAAAACCGTATGGAGGTTCCTTAAAAAACTAAAAATAGTTACCCTATGATCCAGCATTTCTACTCTTGGGTATATATCCAGAAAAGACAAAACTCTAATTTGAAAAGATAACATGCACCCCAAAGTTCATAGCAGTACTATTCACAATAGCCAACACATGGAAGCAACCTAAATGTCCATCGACAGTGGAATGGATAAAGAAGATGTGGGGTGTGTGTGTGTGTGTGTGTGTGAGAGTGTGTGTGTGTGTGTGTGTGTGTGTGTGTGTGCACGCACGCGCATGCGCGCAATGGAAACCTAAATGTCCATCGACAGTGGAATGGATAAAGAAGATGTGGGGTGTGTGTGTGTGTGTGTGTGAGAGTGTGTGTGTGTGTGTGTGTGTGCACGCACGCGCATGCGCGCAATGGAATATTACTCAGCCATAAAAAAGAATGAACCTGTCATTTGCAGCAACATGGATGGACCTAGAGATTATCATATTAAGTAAAGTAAGTCAGACAGAGAAAGACAAATATACGATATCACATACATGTGGAATCTAAAAAAATGATAACAATGAGTTTATTTACAAAACTAACAGACTCACAGACATAGGAAACAAACTTATGGTTATCATAGGCAAAGCGGGGGATAAATTAGCAATTTGGGATTAACAGATACACATTACATTATATAAAACAGATAAACAACAAGGACCTACTGTATAGCATAGGGAACTATATTCAGTATCTTATAATAACCTATAATGGGAACGAATCTGAAAAAGGAGATATCTATACACACACACACATATATATGTATCTGAATCACTGCTGTACACCAGAAACTAACACAACATTGTAAATCAACTATACTTCAAAAAAAAAAAAAAAAGAAAGAAAGAAAGAAAAAAGAATGATTCTGTGAGCTATAGAGCATCTTTCCAAGAACCTAGTGGATGGCTTCCCTCGTGGAGCAGTGGTTAAGTATCTGCCTGCCAATGCAGGAGACATGGGTTCGAGCCCTGGTCCAGGTAGATCCCACATGCTGCGGAGAAACTAAGCCCATGTACCACAACTACTGAGCCTGCGCTCTAGAGCCCAAGAGCCACAACTACTGAGCCTGCGCTCTAGAGCCCAAGAGCCACAACTACTGAAGCCCGCGCGCCTAGAGCCCGTGCTCCGCAACGAGAGCAGCCACCACAATGAGAAGGTTGCGCACCGCAATGAAGAGTAGCCCCGGCTCGCCGCAACTAGAGAGGGCCGTGCGCAGCAATGAAGACCCAACGCAGCCAAAAATAAATAAATAAATTTATTTTTAAAAACCCCCAAAAACCTAGTGGATTCGTCCTAATCATGTGCTTAATGACCATCTCTTTAGGATGGAACAGAAGGGAATTAGAAGGCAATTCGAGTGGATAAAATCTAAAGTCCCTTCAAATTCCAAGATTCTGTGGTCTTTCACTACATTAAAATGAGATTTTACACTCAAACATTAGCATTCATCAGACAAAAGTCAATCTCTCCAAACCTCAGTTTCCATGTCTAAAAAAATGGAAATAATTATATCCAGGAATATTTTATGAATTGAATGAGATAATGGATGTGAACAGACTGTTCATACAGTGGGCGAGAAACAAATGGTCACCATGACTAAGTGACTGTGCCCCAAGGATGATTCAAAGCCAATTCTGACAAGAATTTCAGAGCCATATTATAGCTACACACACAATCCCAACAGCTGCAGAACCAGATCTGATCCAAGTGTGTTATTCCATTGTACTTGTGCTGAAAGCCCTTATTTCAATACCCACTATACACAAATGCAAATGACTAAAGCTTAATTCCCCCCTCCCCAAATCCACCCTTTTGTTTATAAATGCCAGGGGCTAGGACATGGTACACATACAATTAATATTACTGTAATGAATGCTAAATAAATGAAGTGTTCTTCTGCTGTCCAATGTCTTCTCCTGGATTTTTCAATGTTTATATAGTGGGTGAGAAACAAATGGATTTTTCAGTGATACAGAGAAGAAAGAGGAGGTTGGTAACGTAGCCTCCTTTTCTACCTCATTTACTGCTGCATGGGATTAACAGTCAGGTTACCATTATTACCTGCTTGGACTCTCAAAGAAGGCAGCTATCCATTATGCCTTGCCTCTTGCTGCACTTTTCAGGGGTCTGAGGCAGAAGGAAAGCCAAGCTCAGCTCACACAAGATGCTTTCTCCCCTCGCCTATTCACTGAAGCACACCAGGATGTACATGAAATATGCCTTCCAGAAGTGGACGTTTCTCTACAGAAAGGGCTCATTTCCAGGAAGCAACACCAAAATCTCTGCATCTAAAATCTATGCTTCCAAAAATTACGGCTTTTCTTTCATCACTTAGCTTTTATAAAAACAATGTGCAGATAAGCTTAGTGGAAATCAATAAAACGCAAGAGTTTTTAATTTCCCGAGTTGACTAGAAAGTATTTTTTTTCCCAAAGCCATCCGAAATGTGTCAGATATTCAAACTAGCTACATGTTTACTTTGTTTGAGAATATGCTTGTTTGTTTATTTATCCTGTGATTACTCTAATAAACAATTTAGAGTGACTTACGGAAGTGCATGCATCACAGAGATTATCAAACCTCCCACTGAATCCTGGTCTCTGTTATGCTGAGCTTTAGAGTGACCACTGTGTCACGAGGGCTTCATCTGAAGGGGAATGTGTTTGCTCTAGGGGATGCTATCACAGATGCCACATTCATAGATTAAATAGCATGCAACCAGACTTTCTAACCCAACAGCAACAAAGATAATAATCATTGGGTATTCAGGAAGAGCAAATCCTGGCCTCAAAGAGATCTTCAGTGGATTGTCTGTCCAAGTGGGAAAAAAAGAAAATGAAAGAACACATACAAAATGCTAAAACTATGTCAATCATCAAAGAAGAGGTCCCAAAGATGGACCTGAGACCCTTATTGTGCTCCAGAAACAGACTCCTTTCCCCTTAGTGTTCCCTGTTCAAACATCTGACTTTCAATCACATTTTCAGGAAAAGGAAAAGGAAAGAAAAGAAAGGGAACATGCAATCCGAAGAGACAGACCTTGGTGTGAATCCTGATCATTCTGGTTGCTTAGCTATGCAATTTAAGTCATGATTCTTACAGCTTTCTGAGCCTCAGTGGAAGGAAGGAAGGAAAGAAGGGAGGGAGGGAGGGAACTTCCCCACAGGATTGTGGTGAAGATTAAATTCCCTCAGGCTTGGATAGAGACTAACACACTGTAGGCATTCAAGAAATGGTGGCAATTATCACTCCCATAAAGTGAGTCCTGTCAAAGCGTTTGACAAGAGTGAAATTTTCTGCAAGGTTAATCAACGATTCTCAACCTTGCCTGCACAGTGGAATCATCTGGAGAGCTTTAAAAAATACTGGTACCAGAGCTTTAAATAAATACTGTTACCATCACAGACCAGTGAAATCAGAGTCCATGGTGGGAATAGCCCAGCATAGATAATTTCTTAAAGCTAAGATATTATAATGTAGGCCAGAGTGAGAACTACAGGGTTGAATCCTTACCCAAGGACAACCCTGCATCTTTTCTTATTACCCATCCTACGCTTACCTACCATAGGTCTTTAGCCCACCTGCTACACCAATAGTCTCAAAAGTGGGAGTGGTACATTGTGGAAGTAACCCAAGTGTCCATCAACAGATGAATGGATAAACAATATATGGCATACACATATGATGGAATATTACCCAGCCCTAAAAAGGAAGGACATTCTGACACTTGCTAGACATGATTCAACCTTGAGGACATTATGCTAAGTGAAATAAGCTAGTCACAAAAGACAAACACTGTATGTTTCCAGTTATATGAGGTACCCAGAGTAATCATAGAGACAGAAAGTAGAACGGTGGTTGTCAGGGGCTGAGGGGAGGGGAGTTGAGGGGGTTATTATTTAATGGATATAGAATTTTTAGTTTTACAAGAGTTCTAAGGATGGGTGGCAGTGAGAGTCACATAAAAATATGAACGTACTTAATATAACTGAACTGTACACTTAAAAATGGTTAAGATGGCAAATTTTGTGTTATGTGTGTTTTATCACAATTTTAAAAAAATGGGAGACGTGCAAGATAGTCCACTGGGATTATGAAGAAAGTATATCTTCTATTTATACTTAATTATTATTGTATCCACTTATTTCTATTTTTGTATGTTGAATCTATGTGCATGGTATATTAGTATGTTGCAAATGTGTGGGGTTTACAAACACATACACATATGATCATGATGTATATTCAAATATCAGAAAGGACAATGAAAAAAATTTGCAAGTTGTTTCTAGATTTCCTAGAAAGAAATGCAGATCCTAATGCCATCTTAGAAGGCAGGCCTGAAACATGTTGTCATTAAACAGAGCCAGGCTTACAGATTGGGGCAGGGGAGGGCAGGCAGGGAAGGAGGAGCTTACAGCACAGGCAGCCTGAGCAACATAAGACAGTCATTCGGCAGAGCAAGCAGTAGGGTTCAGACCCATAAAATCTATTCTAGTGCAAGTTCCATTCTGCTGGCTCTACAATAATAACTTAGACCAATGTTAACACCAAATCAAAGGAATCACCAATGACCATTACTAATTTTTTAGGAAACTAGATATTTATTGATTCCTGCCATGTGCCAGGAATATACTTTACATATACACACAATTTGCACATATCTTAGCACATATACTTTCCACATGTTGTTAGCTCATTTGATCACCACAGGAACTTTATGAGGAAGGGTGATATCAGCCCACTTTACAAATGAAGAAACCGAGGCTTAGAGACGCCTAATAACTTGCCCAAGGACACAGAACAATGAAGCGGATCTGGGATTTGAAACCTAGATATATCTGACTCTAAATACCACTCTTTTTCCACTACGGCCCCAGAATGCGGTGAAAGTAAGAAATGCATATTCTCTTCATAATCCAGTAAATACACATGTTATTTACCCAACTCTAAAAACTGTTTTATAAAATAAAACCTAACCTAAAACTGACAGACTTTCCCTAGTTTGTTGCCCAGCGTCACGCGAACATTCCAGCTGTATCAGGTGTCTAACCTGAGACAAGTATTCATTTTACAAAAGTGCCAAAAACAAGTGGCGAAATTCATCCAAAGTTAATCATTTCTCATGAAAGCACTTGTGCCATAACCACATTTTATACCAAAAAAAAAAAAGAAAAGAAAAAGGAACTCAGCAAATAGCTCAGCATTTCATTAGCCTACCATTCCAAACCTTCCAGACTTCCAGAAGGCTCTTGACAGAACTATGGCAAGCTCTTGGGGGAAATGCTTCGCCTTGATGGAATCCAGTCCAAATATGCCATCATGCAGGAAATGCGTGGTGGGTCCAAGTGCATCCATGTGGGCAAAGTAATGCAGGTTAAATAGTGATTTATTTCATCCCAAACTACATTCATCATTTTAAAACTATGTTTCACCATGTTACTCCAAACTGTATACGGCATCTTCTCTTCCACTTGTGCCAAGGAAAGCAAAGACTGAGATTCAGCTCATAAAGATTTAAATAGGGTTTATATGCTCTACAGAGGAAAGTGGGGGAAAAAGAGAAAGAAGCAGGGAGAATTCTGAATAGTGAGAGGAGGGTGGAGCATTTAGTCTGCTGATTGCACAGATTTATGGTCATTTTAAATTAGGTTCTGATTTTTAGATTTCTTATTTTGCTTTCTGGTATTGATAAAAAGTCCCCTGGAGAATGTCATGCATTTTGAAACATTCTTACCCTTGTTGATATTAACCTGTTCTTTCCTTAAATGTAAGAATATAACCTTCAAAACACTTTAGATGAAATTATGGTGGTCCAGAGTAACTTATACTAAATGATTCTGTTTATTTTTTTTTACCAAAAAAACCCCAAAAAACTATATTTGGAAACATGAAGTATGGCATGTGTTTGAGTTGATAATATAGAAGGGATAATATAGTATGTTTTTTTTAAAACATACGCAGAGAACACAGAAATATACACAGAGTTCTAACTACAGCAATTTTCTCCTGCTTGTTGATACTGAGTTTGAAGTGAGATGATTTTGTTTGTTCGTTTTTGGCAAATGAGCAGAGAAAGAAGCAAAATGTAGAGATAAGCTCTAGACTTTTTAACCCCTCTTCCCAAAACAGACAGGCTTTTAAATTTACAGCTTTGAAAATTCTCCTTCCCTAATTTAGCTTATCCCTCAGTTTTCTAGGTTTCTTTTAGAATCTGCAGAACAACAGAAGGTATTTTTTAGCTGAGGATTCTACTCATCTCACCCTTTCACAAGGAGGGGGCTGAGGCTTCTCTTAAGAATCTTCTATGAGAATGTTCAGGATGTTGAGACCATCTAGTTTATAACTAGAAAGTTATAAACGCTACCAGCGACAGCACTCTACAACCAAGAGAATGTTTGTTTTATCCTGTCTCTGTCTGCCTCTGTCTCTCTCCCACACATGCACATACCATAAACTCATACTGAGAGTAACAGAGTGAAAGCTGTCAAAGTAAAAAGATATGAAAAATAAAGCATCTTTGCTAACACTTTCTGCAGCTAATACTCAGAACACCTTTTTGTGAATGAAAAGTATGATATTTCATCTGACTGGTTATCAACATAGCTTTTTAGTTCATTTTAGCAGCTATAGATTCCTCTTCTGAAATAATGAAACAACATGTTCGATATCTCCTGGACAGTATTCTGGGATGCCTCGTGAAGAAAAGAGTAAACCAAACTTGGAAAATTGTTCAATGAGGAGCACGGGATGGCTGGGGAAAAATACCAGGACTCTGTGCAAGTAACCCTGGCCTGTGGCTGGGAGTGTCAAGGGCAGATCCCAGACCTCCTGATGCCCAGACCCAGGGGACTGCACCACTCTCAGGACCCACCCCTCCGCCCTACCCTTTCAATTAAGGCTGATTCTCATGGGCAGTGACTCACAAACCAAACTCTGTAGGGCCTGATGGAAAGCAGGCCAGCCTTCTGCTTGCAAGGCCTTTATTAAGAACTGTATCCTTGTCTGCCTACTTCCGTCTCTTCCAGTGCTTATCGGACAGCATTTTGTGTTTGTTCGCGTACATGATCCTAGTCCCTCTTTGACCGCATATCCAGCACTGCGCTAAGTGATCCACATGCCTCACTTCACTTAATCCTTGCAACCACCCATGAGGCAGGTACTGCTATTAACCCCATTTTACGGAGGGGGAAACGCATGATGTTAAGTGACTCAACCACAATCACCCATTCAGTAATGACAGAGCTGGGATTTTAAATATTCAATCTTTATGTGGCATCAGAGCTGATGTCACAGATCCCATTTCAGGGTCAAGAGCCAGAGAAAAGACTTCCAGTGGTTTAATTTCTGGAGCCTACAGCAATTAAGAACACCTCCTGCTTCTACCAAAAACAAAACAAAGCATTGTTTTTTAAAAGAAAATGTATTTTTACACATGTTTTTCATTAGAATTATAATTCTTGTTGAATTTTTGGCCAGATCAGTACTGACTCTAAAAGGAACATGGCACTTTAAACACAAGTGCAAGCCCAGACTAAAGCAGATCCTATGTCAGAAACCTAGGTAGCTTAGAAAAAGCAGACCAGAGACTCAAATTCCAAACAAGAGAGCATCTTAGCCAATTCAAGGATTCTGGGTCCATGGTAGCATCATCCCACAGGGAGGGAATACAGGACACATCAGGCCATTCCAGTTTGATACCATTTAAATATAAGCTTCATCTGACTCTTCTTTGGCTAAGACCATGTTCCCCAAGCAAACTTCTGCTTATGTCTGGGTTTCCTGTGAGGTTGCCTAGAGGGAAAGAATGCCTAGTCATGTAGTTTAGGGCAAATCAGGTCGTGCGATAATTATTTCTAATTAGGAAATAATACACTGGCACTGAGAGTATGCACTGATTGTATAATGTCAAGAAATCCAGTGCCTGGAAGAATGATCATTCTCATCAGAAATTAAACTGATATTTTTGCTGTAGTATTTCAGTCTCATGAATTTGATTAATGAGTCCATCCCTAAGAGACAGATCTGCTTTTCAGAGCCTGTCAGCTAGAAAGATCACGAATACCACTTCAGGTAAGGACTGCTGGGTGCCTTACCTGGCAGAGACCCTCAATGTCAACTTGTGAGTGGAAAAGAATGCTTGTGGCCCCTTAACTTTACTGCAGAGAAGTAAAAATAAGAGAAACGGAATGGGTCATCCCTGTGTTTAACAGCTCAATCACCAGTGAATGAGATAGCTAGCCATTATTCTAGAAGTATGGCTAAATCATGTTTAATATTTAAAATGGGAAAAAAGAGCAGACTGGTTCAAACCATCATTAACTATTTCAGTGGTTTCTTTCTTTCTTTTCTTTCTTTCTTTCTTGCTTGCTTTCTCTCTCTCTCTCTCTTTTTTGTTGCAACCCTCTAATACCACCCAACCTGGTTAGGACACCCATGTTCCCACTCCATCCTTATCTTATCACTCTTCTAAATCTAAGTATGGTTAAAACATACTTAGGGGCTTCTCTGGTGGTGCAGTGATTAAGAATCCGCCTGCCAACGCAGGGGACACGGGTTCGAGCCCTGGTCCAGGAAGATCCCACATGCCGGGAAGCAACTGAGCCCGTGCACCGCAGCTGCTGAGTCTGTGCTCTAGAGTCCGGGAGCCACAACTACTGATCCTGCATGCTACAACTGCTGAAGCCCACCTGCCTGGAGCCCTGCTCCACGTCAGGAGAGGTCACCACAATGAGAGGCCTGCGCACTGCAACGAAGAGTAGCCCCCGCGTTCTGTAATTAGAGAAAGCCCGCGAGCAGCAACAAAGACCCAACACAGCCAAAAATAAATAAATTTTAAAAAAAACATACTTAGACACACCAAAAGAACACATAAAGGTCCTAGACATAGTGGAAGAATTATGTCCAAGTAGAGCCACAACTCTAATTTCAGGACATTACCCCCTGGCTATTCCCACATTGTCACAAACTCATACATCTAAAATAAAAAACAGCATCCTTCTCCAAAAACTAATTCCTCCTCCCAACCTCACTATTTCTGAAAACCAGCATTTTCTTAGTCTTCAAACTGAACATCTGACATCTTTGATTCTCTTGTCTCCCTCATCACCCATATCTAATCTATCACTAAATCCTAAAGATTCCTTTCTTCCACCTCTGCTCTGTTTTTAAAGCTACTAGTCTCTAGTCCTCATGTTCTCAAATGGATTGTTGTGAAACTCTAATAACTGCTTGCCTCATTTGACCCTCTGACATATTCTAGGCGCCAATGTCAGATATACCGTCTTCAAACTCCACCCTGCAATGGCACCCCTTTTCTCATAGCCATCAGTCATGTTTCGCTGCCAAAAGCAAGTTCACAATTAAGCGTTAGCATTCTCCAATCTGGCCTCCACCTACCTATCTGACCTCTCTCACAATTATCCTTCACAGACTCTCCTCTCCAACAAAACTGCTGGAAGCACTAACCCTCTCACGGAGAGCAAAAGTTCCCCAAGGGGATTTCAGGGGATCTCTGAGGTCAAAACTATTTTCATAATACTAAGATGTTATTTATAGTCTTTTTCACTGAGTTGACATTTAACTGAAAGGATGCAAAAAATACAGATAAAATTGCTGGCATCTCAGCACAAAGCAAGAAAATGGCACAAATTATACTAGTAATTACTGTATTCCCCAACACTACATGCTCCTACTAAAACCAACGCCAGTTTCACCTAAGAATGTCCTTGTTGAAGGAGTAAAAATTATTAATTTTATTAAATCTCAACCCTCGTATACGTTTCTTTAAGGTAATTACGCATAGAGCACTTCTGCTGCATAAGAAAGTATGATTGTTGTTTCAAGGAAAAGCACATTGAACCAGCACTCTTTTTACTTGACAGAACCACTGACAGACAAACTATGGTTATTCGAACTTGGGTACCAGGCAGGCATTTTCTCAAAACAAATGAGGTGAGCCTGTCACTTCAAGGAAAACAACTGACAGCATTTGTTGCCAATGATAAAATGTGAGCTTTCAAGCAAAAACTAGAATTTTGGAAAAACTCGTATCCACCACTGAGAGCTTGCCAGCTTCCCAATAATTAATGACTTTTCTGATGAGATGAATGGTAAGATTAACAAATGTAATGTTTTTACATTGTATAATGAAATGTGTCAACATTTGGAAGATCTTCATAACTCACTGAACCAACATTTTCCAAATTGCCAATGCATGATATTACAAAATTATGTATGACAGACCAATGGATTTTAATATAACACAGTACAAAAAAGTTTACTATTGTGGTTTCAGATTCCACATTGTAACTAACCTTAAGAAACTACCAATTACCAAGTTTTGGTGTAACATCAAAAAAAGAATATCCATAATTGCCTGAAAAAGCTATTTCTGCCTATATATCTGTAAGAGGTAGGAAGGATTTTCTTCATCTACTTTAATCAAAACAATTTACTAAGACACACTAAAGGTAGAAGCAGATAAGAGAATCCAGATGCCTTCAATTAAGCCATACATCAAAGAGATTTTCAAATAAATAAAACAATTATCACTTCTCTCATAAATTGTTGTTGGCTTTGGGAAAAAAAATGGTTGTGCTTCACAAAACATCCTATTTTGTTAACATTAATGGGTTTCTTATTCTTTTATAAATAAGTAACTTTTAAAAATATCTGTTTTAATTTCTAAATAAACAATAAACACTGATAGATATAATCCACAAAAGCAAAGACCTTTGGGGTTCTCAATAATTTTTGAAAGTGTAAATAAATCAATAATTTTTGAAAGTGTAAAGAGGTCCCCAAGACCAAAAAGTTTGAGAACAGCGCCTTAGAGCAAACTCTTCTTTTGATTTCTTCCAGTTTCTTTTTTCCGTGTGCCCACTACTTCTTTATTTCTCCAAACCCCATTTGTCTTTCAATTTTTGTCCTCTTCTTGCATCACAAGAGCCCTCCAGGTCAAGAAATACCTTATCTGGAACTTTATGACCCTGATCTGTTGGCATACTTGGCAAAAATCTAGCTGGTACCAACTACTTATGTTTTGAGGTATGCTTATGTTATTCTTTTAACACAAGTGTAAACCAGGTGCTGTTTATCCTGTGTGCTCCGGATAAAGCAGTGAATAAAACAGACTGGACCCTTCCTCCTGTGGTTTACAGTCTGGTGTTACCACTCAGTGTGCAGTAAAGCACCAGAGTTATGACAGAGCTTGCTAAAAATGCAGAATCTCAGGCCCTAGCCCAAACCTACTGAATCACAATCTACATTTCAACACGATCCCCAGGAGATTTTCCTGTACATTAACTTTGAGAAGCAGAGGACTTATGCATCCTCTTAATTACTGTGAACTTCTTGAAGGTAAACTATTACCTTTAATTTGTTGCACTCCTAGTATAAATAATGCAGTTTACCTATTATGCTAATCATTCACTCAAAACATGAGTACCCATCAGATGGAGTCATTTCTGGGGATTAAAGACAACAACAACAAAGGCAAAACAGCTTATATCCTGAAGAAGGTTTCAATCTCATAGCAAAGATAAGACAATAATTATAATGATAGTTAACATTTCAAAAAATGCTTTCTGTGAGCCAGTTATTGCACCAAGGGCTTTAAGTAACAATTTTATAAGGTCAGTACTATTATTATTCCCACTTTAGAGATAAGAAACTTGGACTCAGAGGTTAAGAAAGTGATGGAACTGAGATGAGTCAGAATGTTTGACTCTAAAGCCCAGAAAGTGGTAAGACAGAGATTTAAAATAATCTTGAGGAAGGAGCCTCTGAGTTCCTTGAAGGAAAGCTTATGCCTCAATCTTGGAATCACCCAGAGAACTAGCTCAGTTCCTTGCACATACTAGGAACTCAGTAGACATTCATCAGCTGAAAGTATGTGAGTAGATTAAGGTTAACTTATCATCCTTACTAAAAAGTATCCTAAAAATAAACAGTCTAGATTTTACCAACCCAATAATGCTTAACCACATTGAAGATACAATGGACCTGAGGTGAAAATGCTTCTCTCTGATACATTATACAGAGAGTCCATTCACTGACTCAGGGCTCTTATTCCATAGCATGTGGAGGAAAAATAAACAAGAGACAGAGGGACAAGACATTGACTAAAAGGTGAAAGCCACTAGGGAACACTGAAAAGAAGCTGATGCTTATTCCGGGGAAAGAAAGGAAGGGCAGGAGGTCATAGAATGTCTTCCTTGTCCATAGTAAGCAAAGGATGAAAGGAAATGTTGGTCAAAGGTCCCCCAAAGGACACATCCCTGGAGCAGAAACAGAAAAGTAGGAACTGAGGAGTTAGCCCATTACAAAGAAGTGTCCCTGGAGGCTTCCAATTACCAGGTATCTAACTCACCACCCTCAGCCCTTGAACCTCCTTTGCTACACCTCCCAAAACCATTTCCCAATGGTTTGGAGTTGGGGGTCATCTCCATTCTCCCACTTTCTGACAAAATCATATAGAACTATGACCACCTTTTCTTCTAGAACATGCTGAGAAAAGGTCCTACAGTTCTACTGATACTATTCCACATGTCTAAGTAGGCTTTTATGGGCCTTTTCTTCTAGAACATGCTGAGAAAAGGTCCTACAGTTCTACTGATACTATTCCACATGTCTAAGTAGGCTTTTATGGGCCAGCTGTCTTGTACACCTAACCATCACGTACACTACCATGTGTATGAGAAAAAAAGTGTCCTGGTAACAACAAAATAACAGACCAAAATCAGCTTCCTAAACAAGCCACTTACAGGATGGAGATCTACCTTTATAATATCCTAGGTGTACCAATTCAGTACAGTTCTATATGAAGCCTTCTTCAAATTATGCTGAGGAAGAAGAATGATCACCTAACAATGTCCCTGATGATATTAAAGAAGAATCCTTGCAAAGATTAAACTCAATCATATTCAAGAGTAAATCTATAGAAGGCAAAACAAAAAGGGAAAACAAGGAAAGCTCACGTAGTAATAAATATCACCTCCTCTCTTAGATACTGACAACAATGTTTTAGAGCTGGAGTTATCCTGTCCTCTCACGTTCTGACCCTTACACGTGGAATGCTGACCACATATGATTTTCTAATAGTTAAATGATTCAATTTTCTAGTCAAATCTGTCCAAATAGGAAGATTTTATGTCATTGCCTTGAACCCAAGGGATCTGAAAGGGAAACACAATATGAAAATTATAAGGGTAATTGGTAACTACCCTCACATTTATGAAAGCAAACTGGGGGTATTAACTGAGTCAGACTTGAAGCACAAAATTTATGAACCACCTACAGCCTAGCTTTTGAAAGGCTAATGTTTTCCCTCCTCTAACCAGATTAACAGATGGAGAACTCTGAGAAGTCATCTAAAGATGTCTTTGGAATTTTCAAGCATGTTTTGCTTAACAGTTCATGTCACACTTTATAATTCTACCAGAAGGCACGGGAATGAGCCTAGGATGACTATGAATGCAAGAAGTCTGCAGGTGCAAAGCATGCTGCTACTATACAGCATCACAGTTGCACGCAGCTGTAACAGGCAAGACCAACCAAGCCTAGTTCTTTCTACTATAATAGTTTCATGTGTGTGTGATGGCTGACACTTAGAGCAGGAATCCACAGGCCTAATGCCTTGAGCCCCAGGAGGCAGGACCCATCTAAAGGGCTGCCGCCGACTGGGGCCTCCATGGCATTTGAGCCCAGTGTTATGAGATTTCTGGATTTAGAAAAGAAAGGGGAAACCCGTATTTCTGTGTAAAAGCTCCCAATTTCTAAGCATTGGCATCTAATTCAAAACATCATCTGCTAGACAAAACCTGTCTGCAGGCTTCCTGCGCACTCTCCAGCACTGTGCATTTGTGATCTCTGAAACTTTCATGGCATCATATTGCCTTTGCATTGCCCTAAAGTTAGGGTCATATTTTTTCTTTTTTTTTTTTTTTTTTTTTTTTTCAGTTGTGGCCTCTCCCGTTGCGGAGCACAGGCTCCGGACGCGCAGGCTCAGCGGCCGTGGCTCACGGGCCCAGCCGCTCCGCGGCATGTGGGATCCTCCCGGACCGGGGCACGAACCCGCGTCCCCTGCGTCGGCAGGCAGACTCTCAACCACTGCGCCACCAGGGAAGCCCCATATTTTTTCTTTTATATTCTGCATAGCTCCTAAAAACATACTCTGTGTTTGGTAAGCAATGTCTCTTAAACAGAGGTAAGAAAAGCATGGCTGTTGCTAATATCCCTGTCTGTCTGTTTTTAAGCTTTGATCCAAAGGAATAACACCATCCCCATATTGCCAAGTTCCCTGAACTATCCCGTTCAGAACCGAGCCAAACTGCTAAATGTGAAGCTTTACAGTGTCTTTGTCACATTTTCCTGCCCTTCCCATACTTATTCCCAATCTCAGTTGGGTTTATGGTTTCAGATTCACCAGTATCAGGTCCACACTAAGTTCCTTCATAGAAGAATTTGGGTGAAGGCAACCAAAACTATCTTGAGGTCCTTTGCAGCATACTCTTCATTTGTCAATTCTGACAATATCTACAAGTATTAACTTTCCTTCCTGAAAAATTTAAACACAAAATTTCTGCAAATATCCTTTCACATCTCCTCTGTGTTGCAGCTATTAAGGAATTATCTACGAAGATATCTGTACTGAGTTGAACAGTATTCCTCTAAAATTCATATCCGCTCAGAACCTCAGGATGTGATCTTATTTGGAAACATGGCCTTTGCAGATATAATCAGTTAAGGTGAGGCCACAGTGGATTAGGGTGGGCCCTAAATCCAACAACTGTTGTCCTTATAAGAAGGCCATGGGAAGACACAGGCAGAGACTGCAGTGATGCAGCTATAAGCCAAGGAATGCCAAGCATTGCCAGGACCCACCAGAAGCCTAGAAGAGGCAAGGAAAGAGCCTTTAGAGGATGAAAAAGCCCGCTGATACCTTGATTTCAAACATCTAGCCTCCAGAACTGAGAGAGAGTAAATTTCTTTGTTTTAAGCCTGTAGGGTATGGTTTTTGTTTTTTTTAAAAATAAATTTATTTTATTTATTTATTTATTTTTGGCTGCACTGGGTCTTCGCTGCTGCTCGTGGGCTGTCCCTAGTTACGGCGAGTGGGGGGCTACTCTTCACTGCCCACTGTGGTGGGCAGGCCTCTCATTGCGGTGGCTTCTCTTGTTGTGGAGCACGGGCTCTAGGCACGCTGGCTTCAGTTATTGTAGCATGAGGGCTCAGTAGCTGTGCACACGGTCTTAGTTGCTCTGCAGCATGTGGGATCTTCCCAAACCAGAGCTCGAACCCACTTGCCCTGCATTGGCAGGCAGGCTCTCAACCACTGCACCACCAGGGAAGGCTTAAAACAAAGTGTATGGTAATTTGTTGCAGCAGCCCTGAGAAACTAATATAACATCTAAACAACTTCTTCTCTTCTTGGCCTGTAAACTTACACTGCCCCGGATCTGGGGATGGGCTTTATCTTTCCGTACTTCCTGAGGCATGCCGTGTGAAATGGGACAAAGAACCCAGGGACGCATTTCAGATGGTGGGGACGTCTTCCATGGAGACAGGAAACTGTAGGTGAGCTCTCTGAGGTCACAGACTGGTTCTAATTTAATTCTATGTCTGGGGCACCTAGCACAGTCCCCAGAGTAGACATTAAAAAAATACTTGGCATGTGTACATATATATGAATTAACAAATGAAAAAAATGAATGGATGAATTAAAACAAAGCAATGGTGAACAAACCCACAAACTCTTGAATGGTTGGTAATTTCCATGGATACTACCGCTCAGGGAAAATCATGGTAAAGTTGCAGATCCATTTCAGCTCCCCATAAATGTAGACACATTCAAGTTTGACGACTATCTGGATGTTGCTATAGCCTCTTGGCTTTTAAAACCATAAATCTCTCTATGTGTTTATTAACTTAAGGTTCTTTTGTGAGGACAATGGGTCAGGGCAGAATGTTCATGATGAAATTTGACCAGAAAATTTCTGAAAGTGGCTGGTAGTATTTTTGTCTCTATGATCCCACTGAGTCACGATCTTAGAGGCGACATGCCCTCCTCCAAGGAGGCATCACTGGCAGCACTTCTGGGAGCGCTTCACGCAGGACTACTGGAGGACTCCATCCAGTCATTTCCTAAGCAGCCACTTTCTGTCTCTGTCCACTCCCTCTCCCCAGAAGCCAAGCAACCTGCCAAACTAGGTTCTAAAATTTTTATTTTCAAGATGCCAGTAAAGCAGACGTAAGAGTGGGGGGAAAAATCATGAATTACACTTCTTCAGTGATTAATTTCAAAAAAGAAAAGGACTCCTTACTTTTTTAACAACTCTGAAGGGCAATGATCTCCCCACATTTTCATCTGTTGAAAACCTATTTAATCTCCAGCACAGATAACTTCGATGCCTGAGCTTCCATATCCCAGTCAAGGTTTCTTCCTCCTCTAAGCTCTCCTTACCCCACAACATTCCACCATCTCATGGCTCCTTCCTGGTTCCATCTTGAATATATCAACGGTCTTGTGTTCACTACTAGACTGGTAGACTTTTGTTGCCACTCATTGCACTGTATTCATTTTTTTTGTGTACCCTGAAGTACCTAGTATAATACTTTAAAATGGAAGGCAACCAAAACCTATCCTATCATTCAACTGAATATAAATTGTTTCTAGGGGCTTCCCTGGTGGCGCAGTGGTTGAGCGTCGGCCTGCCAATGCAGGGGACACGGGTTCGGGCCCTGGCCTGGTAAGATCCCACATGCCGCGGAGCGGCTAAGCCCGTGCGCCACGGCTACTGCGCCTGCGCGAATTGTTTCTAGGGGCTTCCCTGGTGGCGCAGTGGTTGAGCGTCGGCCTGCCAATGCAGGGGACACGGGTTCGGGCCCTGGCCTGGTAAGATCCCACATGCCGCGGAGCGGCTAAGCCCGTGCGCCACGGCTACTGAGCCTGCGCGTCTGGAGCCTGCTCAACAAGAGAGGCCGTGATAGTGAGAGGCCCGCGCACCGCGATGAAGAGTGGCCCTCGCTCGCCGCGACTAGAGAAAGCCCTCGCACAGAAACGAAAACCCAACACAGCCAAAAATAAATAAATAAATTTTAAAAAAATTGTTTCTAGAACTTTCCAAAAATAATTAATTGAGCAAAATCATTTTCTTCCTTAAGTTCATGAGGTGAGATAAAAAATCTTTTTATACATCTTACTCCCGAGATACTAAAATCTAATTTGGAAATCATACCATCCATCCCAGAACTATGTGTCCAAGCTATTTTGGAAACATCTCACATCTGCCTTCTTGAATTCCTCCTGTCACATCAGGGAACGCTCAACTGAGAAGACAAGAAGGCTAGTGAATCACTAAAGGGTGTTTAAAAGATTAAAATTAATTCAGCAGGACAAACCAGCTGAACACTGGGTCTTTTCTATATCCTGGAATTTTTTTTTTTAAAGGGATGGGAGCTTTCAAAAAGCAATTTAAAAATAATTTATGGTTGACATTACCAAAATCCATTTGACATAAAATGAACATTTAGAAGACGTTTCGGAAAGTTAATAATATAAACTTATCCAACGTTCTAACACTCTTAAGCTAGCTAAGGCCAGAAATAATCAGTGCTGCCAACTGTGTTGACATAATTAGGTTTGTGCCTTGGCTTTTGCCCTCACCAGCTATCCAACTCGCAAAAGAGTTCCACTTTGCTTGCCTCAAGACTGGAGACCAATCAACTTAAGACAGCAAAGGATTCAAACTCTCAAGCAACATGGTTCAACTTACAGTGCAAGGCAAAGAAAGTGTGAAGGTAAGTGAAAACAAAATGGTCCTTTTCCTTAACCCTGGCTATTCTGACTTGTAGATGTAAAAATTCAAATACAAAGAACATTTGTGACACACTGAACTACTGGCCCCAACTCTTCGTCCCTCCCTGGAGCCTAGAATACAAATAAGAATCACCGTATCCAGGTGTTCTGAACAATTATTTTATACAAGTTGTGCTTACCTTTTCTATTTCTAAAGCTGTACTGATGTAGCAGACCTCAGAGTATGCATGTTTGTGGTCCAGCTCCATCTACCCAACCAGCGAACAGATAGCATTTATGGAGCCTGTCACTATGTGTTACGTACTGTGTGAAGAGGTTCACATCCACAAGTAATGAAGACTTAGCTCCTACTTTCATGGAGCTCCAAGTCTAAACAAAAACTTTCCAGTAAGGTTACAAACTGCTGAGAGGCATGTGATAACAGAGAATTGGAAATATTTCCTTGAGGTACAGAAAATGGACTTTCAACAGCTCAGAGGGTCTAGAAAGGTTTCACAGAGGAGCTGAAATTTGAGCTAAAACTCAATTGTTTACAGGAATGGAAAGGTCCTCTAAAATATAATTTTCTATCTTTCAGATTATCAGGATAATCTAGTTGAAGTGGATAAAGTCTGATGTATTCAGCCACTGGTGCCACGAGCCTAGGTCTCAGAACTATGATACAGTGGAAAAGCGCTGGATGCTAGGTCCAGAGATCTTGGTTCAAGCCCCAGCATGACCACCTGAGTGTGAGAGAGTATCACAAACAAGGCCTGGAACCCAGAATTTCACTGTGCCTTCCCCAGTAATTTGTTAATCAGTATCCCCCCTCCACAGTGAGGCAATATCATCAATTAAGTTAAAAATATGTACCCAATATCAAAATCAGGCATTGATTAAAATATAATATTAAATGATTTACTCAATACGTCAGGGCCATTTGGAGATATATGTAGATAGCTTCCATTTTTATTCAATTAGTCATTATTTATTTACTAAGTTTACCTGCTATATTTCAGGCACTGACAGCACAAAGATGAAGACAAACCAAACCCTGCCCTTAGAAGATGCAGAAAGTCCTAACTAAAATCAGAGCCCAACGTATGCAGACCAGGGCTGGAAAGGGGGGGTGGGGTGGGATAAATCTGGAGACTGGGATTGACATATATACACCACTATGTATAAAATAGATAGCTAATGAGAACCTGCTGTAGAGCACAGGGAACTCTACTCAGTGCTCTGTGGTGACCTAGATGGGAAGGAAATCCAAAAAAGAGGGGATATATGTCTACGTATAGCTGATTCACTTCACTGTACAGCAGAAACTAACACAACACTGTAAAGCAACTACACTCCAATTAAAAAAAAATTTTTTTTAATATGTAATAAAATCAGAGCCCAAAATATAGGTAATCCGTAATTAAGAGAGAAGTAAACTTTTATCTCACTGCTGTACTGATAATGATTATCACTAATAATGATACGCAGGGGCTTCCCTGGTGGCGCAGTGGTTGAGAGTCCACCTACCGATGCAGGGGACACGGGTTCGTGCCCCGGTCCGGAAAGATCCCACATGCCGCGGAGCGGCTAGGCCATGGCCACTGAGCCTGCGCGTCCGGAGCCTGTGCTCCGCAACGGGGAGGCCACAACAGTGAGATGCCTGCGTACCACCCCCCCCCAAAAAAAAGATAAGCACTAATATCTATTAAGCTCTTGCTATATGCCAGTCACTGTTCTATGAACAGGGTTCGTGCCCCGGTCCGGAAAGATCCCACATGCCGCGGAGCGGCTAGGCCATGGCCACTGAGCCTGCGCGTCCGGAGCCTGTGCTCCGCAACGGAGAGGCCACAACAGTGAGATGCCTGCGTACCACCCCCCCGCAAAAAAAAGATAAGCACTAATATCTATTAAGCTCTTGCTATATGCCAGACACTGTTCTAAGAACTCTTCAAAGATGCTCTCACTTAATCTTCACAACAGATCTACCAGCACCCCCATTTTACAGTTGAGAGGCTATGCAAATTGCCTACATGGAACCCAGCTGAGGTTTGAACTCAGGAAGTTGACTCTAGAGCCCATCCTCTCAGTGATAAATTAATGCAGCATTGGGCCCACTGTCACACCATCTAGATTTGATTTTCTCGGTGTATATTCTGCCTTTGTACACTTTAGTAATGAACCTAATTTTGAAACAACTATTCCACAAGATCCACCCAGTTTCATACTTTGTATCTTCAATTTTATTAAGCGCCAAATTAAACCTAAGTTACCTGTTGGTACAAACTAGGTACCCTGGTAGTATCAGAATGTTGTGTCTTTCCAAAGTTTTCATGAAGCAAACATAAAACACCAGGTGATTAATGGAAAGACTACACACAATCTGACCAATCTATATTTATCTGAGCCATCATGCTTACCTGGGGCCACTGAGGGGACTGCATCTCTGGCAAAACCTGAACAGACTTAAGGTTCCCACTTTCAAGTACCAAAATGATGCAACACTTTCCTTTAGAATCCAGGTCAGGGCATTCTTTTGAACTTTTCTAAATTCCTATGAAACTCAGTAATTCCGCTGATGCTTCCCTGCCACCCCCCGCTTCTAATAACCTCTTGCTTCTCAA
This sequence comes from Physeter macrocephalus, assembly GCF_002837175.3. Lineage (NCBI taxonomy): Eukaryota > Metazoa > Chordata > Mammalia > Artiodactyla > Physeteridae > Physeter > Physeter macrocephalus. The sequence continues at coordinate 78,222,257 of NC_041220.1, read as the reverse complement.
AGGACGGACGACATAGGAGGAAAAGAGGAGAAACATATATACATGATTGACTGTGCAAAGAAAGTTACTAACATGCCGACCTGGGCAATTCAGAAAGAAAGGGAAATAGAAAGTGGTCAATCTCTGGGCTGGGCAGTGCATTTTATTTTATAAATAGCATTCTAACTTGGAAAGCATGCCCCTAAGGTAGAAATGAGTCTATTTTTCCAGGCTCCCCAAAGCATAGTCTACAATCCAAAGATAACTGGGTCATGATTTAGTCATATAACATACACCACTGTGATGAATATTTGCTTAGCACACAGTGAATAAGCAAGTACGTACACTTTGTGTATATGTATATATGTACCATGGCGCTGCATACTAGTATCTTACAAAATACTTGCTCTTATTTCTTTTCTTTCAACAATTAGTATTTTGTGTTTATTTTACATATATATATATAAAAACTCATATATACTATATAAAACATATATAATAATGATTTCACCATTAGAAGTGTTTAATTTACATTGACTGTGGGACTTCCCTGGCAGTCCAGTGGTTAAGACTCCGCACTCCCAATGCAGGGGGCATGGGTTCGATCCCTGATCAGGGAGCTAAGATCCCACGTGCCACACGGTGTAGCAAAAAAAAAAAAAAAAAAAAAAATTGACTGTGATCATTGTGAACACTAACAGTATGTTTCACTGGAAAGATGAACTCAAAAAAAAATACCAATGCTGAATAATCAATTATTTTATTTTACTCGCTAATTTATGTGATCTGTGTGATCATGAAGTAAAGAGGTGTCTTTTCAGTTGGAGTTCACAACTGGCTCTAAGGAAATTCCAAAAGAATTCCCCAATATTATTAATATTCTGAGGCATTGCATTAAGCTGAAATAAAGATCCCGAAGTGATTATTTTGAAGGGATGGCTTCTAGCATTTGTAAAAAAAACTCAATCTCACAGCTTTAGAGAGTTGGGTCACAGCTAACAGACTTTTTCAAGCACATCTGATTCAAAATGTCTATCCTTAGCTAGCCATTACGGGCCATCACCATACTGCCATCCTTACTCTAAAATTCAAGGTCTTCAAAAGCGACTTTAAGAATGAAAAATGAATGTATCCTCTCAACACGTCAGAAAACTCTTATCCAGTTCACATCACATGCCAAGCCCTGTAATGGGTTCTGCAGAGAAACCCCAACAGCAAGTGACACCAGGACACTGAGCAAATGAGTGGTGAGCCAAGGAGACCCTGGAAAGGCCCCCTGGAGAGAGTGGCAGTGGACCAAGCCAGTATACAGGTACAGTTTAAACTTGGTGCTCTTGGGACTTCCCTGGTGGTCCAGTGGTTAAGAATCCACCTTCCAATGCAGGGAACCCAGGTTCGATCCCTGGTCTGGGAACTAAGATCCCACACGCTGTGGGGCAACTAAGCCTGCGCGCCCTGAAGCCCTCACGCCACAACTAGAGAGAAGCCTGCGCACCACAACAAAAGATCCTGCATGCTGCAACGAAGACCTGATGCAGCCAAATAAATAAATAAAATAAAATAAAAAATAAACTTGGTGCTCACCACCAGCCCTTTCTGACACCAGCACTCAATAAGCGAAGGGGCCGGGGATAGAAATACCCTAAACACTCAGCAGTGAGGGAATCATTAAATAAATCATGGAGCTTGAAGGGGGTGGAACAGCATGCTTAATACTTAAATTCAGCCTGAGGTAGAAAAATGCTATATCCTGATATGAACTGATCTGCAAAATATATACTTTGGTGGAAAAAGCAAAGCATTTATAAAACAATGTAATGTGTCATTTTTTTTCTTGTTTTAATTTTTACTGTGGAAATTTTTAAACACAAAATGAGAGAGAACAGAATAATAATCCCTTATGTACCCACCTTTAACAAGGATCAGCTTATGGGCAAAATCCCATATACAATATTATTGTATAATATATATTATACTATAATATTTTAGTATGTATCTCTAAATGGTAAGGACTCTTTAAAAATATCATTATAAAATTTGGGTAAATTTTAATATTTATTATAAATGTGGGTATACGCCTAAAATGGTTTCTGGAAAAAAAAAAAACTAAAAAAAAAGTAGTGGTTGTCACTGGAAAAAAGGGGGCCCGAGTGAGGAACCGAGGAGACTTTACTGTTACTTAATACCTTTCAGTAAAATTTAAAATATAGCTACAAAAGGGAGCACAGGGCCTGGAAGAGCCGCAGAAAGGCTGCCACGACGTGAGGAAGACAGTGTGGCCTCAGTGGAGGGCGCTGAACACGAGGTTGAGTTATTCAAACACTAGCAGGTGACAGTGTCCATCGGCTACAGGATATGAAGTCTCTAAATGTGAAAAGTAATAGAGTTGTGAACTCAGTGACATTACTATACATAATTACGATTCCAATAATGTGCAGATCCAGGCATTTCTGAGCTGAAATGGGCTCATCTCAACCTCCATACTGCCATATCCAGCTACAGGAGGCTGATGAAATCTATCATTTAAAGCACTCTGGTTTTAAAGGGCACTTCAAAAACACTTTTTTTGTTGTTTTTTAAAACAAGTTAATGTCTTACTTTCTCCTCTTTTCCTATCTGTAGTCCTTGTCATTTCTCTGCCTTATAGGTGGGGAAAATGTCAGTTCCTTCCCTGTGTTTCTATCTGTTACATCTGTATCACATTAACAGAGCCCTGGGATCCACCAGAGGCAGGGTTAGGTTAAAGAAATAAGCCTTTGTGAGGTCTTGTTTACAGTGAATTCAGACACAATACAGTTCTCCAGTCTTTTAACCTCACCATTAGTAAAATAGGGGCTATGAGAAGATAAGATTAAAAGTAGCTGATTTTTAGGACCCTGTTCATTTCTGTGACAATTTTCACTCCTCTGAAAAATCCAAAGATGTTACAAAGTATAGACAAAAGTCAGGAAAGACTGGTCTCAACTAGACTAGTTAAAATCCAAAACTTCTAAATATGTTAAAAGAAACACTACTTTCTCACTTTCAAATATCACTTGAACAAGGCTAATAAAATGTTCCCTAGTAAAGGTCAAAAGGGAAATGTCTTTAATGAATAGACTTTCAACTTTTTAAACATTAAACTTTTCATTAGCTTGAGCATAAATAAGTTTTTTCTGAGAATTTTTAAATACTTGGTTCTCTTTTTCAGGTTATATCCTGCCCCTGGCAAGTGTCGCCCTTTTATTATTTTCCTTAACAAAACCCAGCATTTCTACATAGTATATAGAAATAGTTCAACTAACCACTGGCAGTATAGTTGCTAAATAGGTGATGTTTTACTGTACTTAACACCGGGGGGCTATTTCTTTTACAAAAATGCTTCCCGGGACAAACAACTTATGTATGAATCAAAATGAAACCGCTGAGGAATCTAATGATATTTTCACACAAATTGCCCAATTTTACCCCAAGAGGCTCATGTTCTTCTCTACCTGCAGATGAAAATTTGGGGGAGGAGGTCAGTGTAGAGATTAATTCCATCAATAAGGGAAAACACCAAAAGAAAGTGCCACCGTAGGCTACACCTTTCCCAGGTACCTGTCTCATCTGCGGAGCTGGGGGAGGCACTGTCTTGGGACAGGGTCGTCCAGCTGGACTCCTCGTCGCTCGGTGCCAGGTTCTGGATCCGGTGGAGTGCACAATCGGTTTTGGCCCCCGTTTTAGGATGATCCTTCTTGGTCTCCGGGCTGGATGATACAGTGGCTACCTGGCCATCTTCAGGGCTGAACTGGGGTTTGTTTGGTTTCTGCAGCAGTAAGTCGCCATTCCCAGCGACGGTGGAGGCCTGGCTCTGGCCTGGCTGGGCCTTCTCTTCCACAGCCCCATGCTGGTTGCCCAAGTTCTGCTCGAGTTCTCTGGTTGAGGTTTCCAGGTCTGCATAGTAATTCAGGAAGCTCTTGGTTCTTCGGGGCTGGGAGGGTAAAATCTCGCAGCCCGAGGAATCCCGTGGGTGGGGCTCTTTACCCTCTAACTTCTCAGAAGTTATGTTGATGACTGCAGCGGGGCTAACGTTTCTGTTGGGGTCTTGCTGCCCTTGTTCTGCAGCCTTCCGGAGCTGGTTCTCTCCATTTTTTACCAGCTTGATGTTGGCAGAGCCATTTCCCAGCAGGGGCTGTGCGGCCGGATCCGAGAGGCCCATTGCCGCCTGGATGTTAGTTAGTGCATATTTTTTCCTGCATTTGGGGGGTGTGCTGTTCTTGGTTTCTGTGTGTTTTATTTCAGCGTTCAACAATTCATTGTGGGAGGAACGGAGATTAAGGGTGTTTGGTGGTGTGGCCGGGCTATTCCGATTCGTGACGTCTGTCGTTCCGCTGCTGGCCATAAACACTGCCAAAGTGTCTACACCTGAGTCAGCTGGAAAAAGAAAAAGAAAACTGGTCATTAGATGCCTGGCATGATTAAACTACTTAGCATAGAGAGTGAGCAAACATTTCTATACAGAAAATTGAAAGAACCAATGCTTCCGTTGCAGTTTTGTAGAACGGACCCATTTTCCTCTCTCTTTTCACCGTTTGCTCATACATTAAACAGGAGCAAATAAAAGGCGTAATGTGGATACACAATAGCCAATTTATAGAAAAGCTAGGAGGTCTGAGGGTCCAAATTTTACTTAAAGTAAAAAAGTATCTCTCTTTTGAAATCATATAAAAGCATTTTCTTCCAGCAGCTGGTCTTCGCTTTTTCACAACCTTGCAAATCATCCCCTTTCTAAACTCTATTCTGTCCTTCCCTCAGGCAACAAAAAAGTTGCTCAAAAATCCTCTGGGGCTCCAGCTTTCTTAATTAACCTGAAAGGTCACTGTTCAATGAAGCACCATACATCCAAGGTAATTTTTCTTCACCATGTTTAGAAATTGTGTTCTGAACACCAGGAAAAATCAAACCTCCATTAGAGTTTGATAATGTCTTGTGAACATGTCTGACCTGGGCTTACTGTCTGTACTAAACAGAAAGTTTGGAGAAATGGCTTAATTGCTCAAGAACATACATACTCACATAAAACTATTACTAATAATGTAGCATTGAGCCCTTGGCTACAGATGTGTTAGAGTCCCCAAAGGAGTCTGAATATATTCCACTGAATTAAAACACAGACTCAGTGGTTTGCAGTCACCACAAGCCCTTGCAGAACTCCTAGGAAATTATCTGACAGTTGCATTTATCTCAAATATTGGTGACACCATCGGTGATTTGTTCCATGCATCTCTTGCTAGGAAGACAGTAAGGTTTCTCAGACTAGAAGGGGATAAAATTCATCAGCAAGAATTTCTAAGGTTTCAGATTTCTCGGTCTATGAGGAATGACTTCTTTCTTATCTGATCCCTTGCCCTCCAGAGACCTCCGTGGGCTCTACACCAGCAGTAGACGAACCAAAGCACAGCTCCCAACATTCCTGAAATTGTACTGTGACAACTCCCTCTTCCTCCACCAGGCAAAACAGAGACCTTCGCAGGGAAGGAAGGTAAGAATGTTCTACTGTTCGGGAGCTTAGAGGTATCCCTTTCCATCATCCGATACTCAGGATGAGCTATTTTAGAAAAGAGTCACCCACTGATTCTAGAGTCTGTGTGCTTCTTGGAAGCTAGGGAACATCTGTACACTCCAGGCAGTGTCCATATTTACAACAGAATGATCATATGGCCCACAGAGATAGCTAAGGTGGTAACCCAAAGTGGGTAGACTTTGGGCCCCATTCTTTAGAATTATTATTTATAAGGATTCCTGCTTACCCAGTACCTACTGCACTTGGGCTTCATTGAGAATCTGGTTTGTTTTTCCCTTTTAAACACTACTCTGATGACTAAATTTTAAACAAAAATGTATACTGTTTTGGCTATTACTACCATTTTACAGAAAACATATTTCAATTTATAATTCAACCTCACTCCAGAGCAGCATTTGATATGAAAAGGGCCCACCTTGAACCCACATGAAGTTTTCCCTGAGACACACAACCATAACATAGGCACACAAGAAAAAATTACATTTAGACTTCTGGGTATTTAGAGTGACATTATTATAAAAAATCTGGCAATCTGCTGGCTTTTTAGAAGGTATGGCAAAAAAAATTGCTATGAGGCTATTTTACGATGTTAGGTACTATATCCTAGCAATGTTATTAGGGAGAATTTTTTATTTACTCTGCTTATAATTATAAACATTTTCAGAAAGAATACCATCAAAATTTCTTGGTGAGTTAATATTTAAGTGGCTTTTATACCCTGGATGTGACAGATAAAAACTTTGAGCCAACAGAGCTGGAGGAATCAGGCTCTCTGACTTCAGACTATACTACAAAGCTACAGTAATCAAAACAGTATGGTACTGGCACAGAAACAGAAATATAGATCAATGGAACAGCAGAGAAAGTCCAGAGATAAACACACGCACCTATGGTCACCTAACCTATGAAAAAGAAGGCAAGAGTATACAGTGGAGAAAAGACAGTCTCTTAAATAAGTGGTGCTGGGAAAAACTGGACAGCTACAGGTAAAAGAATAAAATTAGAACATTTTCTAACACCATACACAAAAATAAACTCAAAATGGATGAAATACCTAAGTGTAAGACTGGATACTATCAAACTCTTAGAGGAAAACATAGGCAGAACACTCTCTCACATAAATCGCAGCAAGATCTTTTCCCAAAATATACAAACAGCTCATGCAGCTCAATATCAAAGAAACAAACAACCCAAACAAAAAATAGGCAGAAGACCTAAATAGACATTTCTCCAAAGAAGACACAGAGATGGCCAAAAAAGCACATGAAAAGATGCTCAACATCATTAATTATTAGAGAAATGCAAGTCAAAACTACAGTGAGGTATATCACCTCACACTGGTCAGAATAAAAAAAATCTACAACAATAAATGCCAGAGAGGGTGTGCAGAAAAGGGAACCTTCCTATACTGTTGGTGGGAATGTAAACTGGTATAGCCACTATAGAGAACAGTATGAAGACTCCTTAAAAAACTAAAAATAGAGCTACCATATGATCCAGGAATCCCACTCCTGAGGATATATTTCTGGAGAAAACTGTAATTCGAAAATATATAGGTACCCCAATGTTCACTGCAGCACTATTTATAATAGCCAGGACATGGAAGCAACCTAAATGTCCATCAACAGAGGAATGGATAAAGAAGATGTGGTACAAATATACAATGGAATATTACTCAGCCATAAAAAAGTAAAAAATAATGCCATTTGCAGTGACATGGATGGACCTAGAGATTGTCATACTGAGTGAAGTAAGTCAGACAGAAAATGAAAAGGCAACCTTTGGAATGGGATTTTTAAAAAGGAAAGAAATAGGTACAGAGGGGGACATGATTAAGGTGTCAGATGTGAACAGTGAGGAATACACTCCAGGATCTGGCCTGGGGAGGGCAGGAGATGGAGCCGTGAGGAGGGTGAAGAGCTAGGGGAAAAGGAAAAGGCCAAGGGATCAGAGATTTCTGAAAGGTAAGGGAACAGGTGTAACAGGAACAAGGGATTGCTCCAACCCTAGCTGCATGCATACCTTGGGGAGCTTTTAAAAAGCTCAGAAGCCCAGGCCCCACCCCCTAAGACACTCCCAAATTCTGATTCAATTAGTTTGGGATTGGGCCCAGTCAGGGTATTAAAATGAAATGTTCTTTGGGTGATTCCAGTGTGTGGCCAAGGCTGAGAACCACTGCAGTAAGTGAGAGATTTGCAAGAAAAAGAGGATACATATGCAAGTTAATGATTTCAGAGGCTCTTGGAACACTCTGGTCACACATGTCATGTTCCTTGTACATGCACACATTCTCAGCATCCCTCCCTCCTTCCTGGCAAATTTCTGCTCCACCTTTAAGATTCAGGGTAGATGTCACCTCTTTGGGAAGCCTTCTCTTGCCCCTCTAGACAGACTCCAGGGCTGCTTCTTCTACACCTTTCATAAACCTATCTCCATTTCTCCACAGCATAACAGCATTTCTCACACTGTTTTATTTTTAACCTATTTGAGTTTACCACTAAGCTGTGACTTCCAGCAACAAGCACAGCGGCCTATCATGCAGTAGGCACTCAGTAAATGTTCGCAGAATAAACTGTTGAATAAAATGAAAAAGACAAGTGTTTCATTAACATCTCAAGAAATGTTTACTTAAAAAGGCTAGGTTAAATTTTTGAGTTTCTTATTAAAGATTGAAAGGGAACCACCATTACTGCCTAAATAGTCAATGATAAATTCATTTTTCCTTTCCTTGAAAAAGACTAATGCTCTCAGAAAGGGAAAAGGTGATCAGTGGTCAGTTATCTCAGCTTTCCCCCTGTGCAAGCAGCATCTGGGCAAGATTTAAAATAAAATCCTTCAATACTGTCTAGACCAATTTATTTTGTTCCTTAGTCTCAGCTCAAGAAAATTCCTGTTCAATTCTGTCATAACTCCCCAAAGAAGAAAAGACTATTTAGAGTCAAATAGCCTTTTTTTTTTTTTTTGACCCAGAGCAGACTGGTGTACTTCTTTGCCAAACATGATTTCTCACCAGCTGTGAGCTTAAAGTTCTCCGTGCTTTGGTGTGAAGAAAACTGGAGGCCCAGCAGAGGCTCTGGTGCACACAGCACACGTGCTCCTGTCACCCTGTGATCCCTACCACACAATTCCGGGCCTTCCTCTGTTCCTTACCTCCTCCTGTTTACCATCTGCATCATTAATAACACTGAACAGAAGAGAATTAAGTAGAATGGGAAATAGCAACATAACAGTAATATAACAAATTATGTTGAAAAACAGATGCTCTATGGACATGGAAATGAAAGGATATAGAATGAAAGATGCTATATTGAGACTCTAATCAAAAGTTGGTGTATTTAAGCTGGTTCCATTTTTCTCTGCCTCACATGATTTTACTATAGTTATAGATCAAAGAAAACTTGGTATAATACTCCCTATAAACTGGGGAAAGAGGGGAAGTTAAGTCCACTAATGCATGGGCTGGATGCTAACTGAGAATTCATGGCATTGCTATTCTCCCGAATTCCCTGCCTGGAAACCTGGGAATAGCCCTTCATGAGTTTCTTATCCTACCAAATTCTGTCAATTTTACTGGAAAACGTTTCTCCAATAAATTGAGTTCCCCCTCCTCACCATCTTTACGGCTGCTTTCAGGTTCTCACCACTTTAAGTTTCCTTCTATATCTCCCAAGCACAACAGTCTCTCAAACTCCAGTCTACCCTGACACAGTTCGTCCTCTGTAATTCTAAAAACAAATGGACCGTGCGATTCTCAGTTTAAAAATTTCTACTGGCTCCCTGTTGTCCAAATTCAGCTCAGTATACAAGGCACTTCCAATTCTCCTCTGCTAGCCTAAAATCTACCCTTCCCGTCACATCTCCTCCTGTCACTGCACCTCCCCCTCCCGCCGTGGTCCCTACATGACAGCAACAGTGAACTTTTCTGAGGATGCTAAGCCTCTTCACAACTCTTTGCCTCTGGACATAGAATCTGTTTCCTCTTCCTGGGAAGGTCCTTTGCCCTCATCTGCTTTACCCCTGCCCTATTTCCTGCCTGAAAACTCCTATAAATCCTTCAAAACCCAGCTCACATGTCCTGCTTTAGGTCTTCTCTGACTCCTGAACATAATCCTCTGTGCTAGGTGTGTGGCATGCAGTTCACATCAGCACTTCTATACTATACGATAATATCAACTGAGAGATCTCTCTCCCCTTCAACACTGCAAGTGCCTTGAGGGCAGTGACTGCTTTGTTCACTTTTTATGACAGTTTTATTGAGATATAATTCACATACCATAAAGTTCACCTTTTTAAAGTATAATTCAGGGGTCTTTAGCATATGCACAGAGTTGTGCATTCATCACTACAACCTAATTGCAGAACATTTTTATCACCCCAAAAGGAAATCCTGTACTCATTAGCAGTCACTCTCTATTCCTTCCTCCCCTAAGCCCCTGAAAACCACTAATCTACTTTCCATCTTCATGGGTTTGCCTGTTCTGGACATTTCATATAAACAGACTCATACAATATGTGGTCTCTGTGATTAGCTTCCTTCACTTATGTGTATCCTTAAGGTTCATCCATGTTTTAGTATGTATCACTACTTCATTCCTTTTTATGATCAAATCATATTCTACTGTATGGATCTACCACAATTTGTTTATCTGTTCATCAGTTAACAGGTATTTGGATTGTTTACACTTTTTAGCTATTATGAATAATGCTGCTGTGAACATTTGTGTACAAGTTTTTGTGTGGACATATGTTTTCAATTCTCTTGGATATATACACCCAAGAGCGGAACTGCTGATTATAATTCTCCTGTGATGTGCACACATATATATAGACATACATACCATATGTATACGTGTGTGAGTGTGTATAAAACCTTGTAAGGAACTGCCAGACTGTTCTGCAAAGCAGTTGTACCAGTTTACATTCCCACTAGCAATGCATGAAGGTTTTGATTTCTCTACATTCTTGTCAACACTTGCTATTGTCTCTTTTTGATTATAGCTACCCAAACCAGTGTGATTTAATTTTGATTTGCATTCCCCTTTCATTTTTATATTCCAGAGTTTCCAGTTCCTTTTACAAAGCCTGGCACAGAAGAGCACTCAATGTTTGGTTCATTAATCGTTCACTCATTTATTAACTAAATATTTTTCACTCATTCATTAACTAAACACTCTCTGAGCATCTATTACATGCCAGTTGCTCTTCTCAAGGTCAAGACCACAACAGTGTACAAAATAAGCGAAATGAATGAGGAATGAGCAAGCAAATGCAATAACCCTGAGGGCCAGTCTTCAGTACAAAGGTGGCTCTGCCCCCTGGATATCTCGAAGGTGAATGGGACCCATGACTTTGCCATCACCTCCGCATCTATTCATCATGCTGTCTTGAGCATAACTCACAAAGATCCAACATCAATTCAAGAGGCTCGATTCCTATGCCAGAGCTCAGAATACGTTCAGAGCTAAGAGTTCATATTATTACTGCTGTCACTCTCCTGCATGCACGATGCACAAACATCTGTTATGACCTGGCATGTATTTCCTTCTTTTCTGGTAAAAGCTTCACAATTTTTCTTGAGAATCAGCCTCCGTCCACGCTCATTCATTCATTCAACAAATATTTTTTCGTGCATTACTATGCGACAGATACAGTTCTAACCGCTGAGGAGACAGCAGTGAACAAAACTGACAAAATTAAAGTATCTGGTCTCACAGAGGAATTCAGCCCCTGTGTTTCAGGCAGAGATGACTCTACCCCTTATTCATGAGGTCCATGGCCTAGGCCCAGCCAATCAGAGGAGCAAATCTCCATGGCTGTGGTGACTGGTTCAAGGAAAAGCATATGACCAATCCTAAGCCTTCTGCCAGAATGATCAGAAGAGAAGTACTCTCTTTTCTCTTTTTCTTGAACTAGAAGATATAAGCCTAGAGCTTTAAGAGGTCACCATGAAGAGACACTTGTATACGTAAGACCTAACAAATGGGCAGACAGAGCCAGGAAACAGAGAGAAAGTGAACATGCCCTAATGACATTGCTGGAATCCCTGAAACGAGTCATGCCTGAAACATGAGGCTCCGGGACTTCCAGGGTATTGAAGCCAATAGATTTTCAACAACTAAAAGAGCTGTAGTTAATATAATGCACAGAGTATTTTTTAGGAAGCCTAACTAAAATTAGGTAAGCCAGGGTCACTTTAATTTCATGGCTAACAAAGCTTTCCTCAAACCCTGAGTCGCAAAGATCCCAGCCCTGAGATGTAACCCCGTAACTCAGGTGACATCCTAATACAAACCCATGCTGGAGCCCGAAGTTAAACCTGCCCTCCCCACTTCTCTTTTCTGAGACCTCCAGCCTCCTGTCAAAGAAAGTTTGTCAGTAATGACAGGAAACTCCTCTCTTCAATAACCTCTGCTCTCCCTCTGTTCCCTTGGCATGTTTAAATTGGAAATTGACAAATGGGCCGTGGAAGCTCAATGCCTGACCAACTCTTAAATGAGACTTCACATTTTCTTCATTTTTTTTATTTTTCCGCTATACAACTTTATTTCCACTGAGGAGTTAACAGCAAAACTTCTGCCCTGAGGAATGTTGCCTTTTGAACTAGACCTCAAAGTATTAAGGAAATGAAGTAAACTCAGATTTTTTTTCTTTTAGGAAGGAGAGGCAAGATAAAGCTGGTTTCCTGAAATTACTCATGAAAGTAAACTCTCAATGTGACAAAAATGATAAGAACTTCTCTATGAACAAAGGAGGCAAAGGTTATGAGGAGGCAGCTTGGGTCCCTGGGTCAGAGAGATCACAGGATTAGAACCTTAGAAGTTTTTAAACCAGGAGGACAACTTCACACAGCTGGTTCACAGGACAACTTCCCCAGGCTCTCAGATAGAGAGGTGATTTCACCCGCTAGGTCTGCCCCACCTAAGGGGTTTCCCATGCCCCATTCAGCTAAACTGCCCGAGGGCTCACTGTTCTTAACATCCCACGTGGATCTGAGGAAAGTCAAGAAAGATGTACCAAACACTTTTCTTCAAGAAACTCAGACAGGGCAGAGACAAGGATACGTTATTAACAAAACTCCCAATGGCTAAAGTAGGCACAGGGTCTTATGAGAAGGTATTTAAGGATGAGGACAGAGGTTCAAGGAAGACTCCCACAAAAGGAACAGCTGAGCTGGGTCTTGAAGGATACGGTTAGGGTTAGGGCCCACCAGTGGACAAGGAAGAGAAAGGCACTCCAGGTGGGAAAATAACCTGGTATTCCAACATCACACCCAGCAGATGTAGTTCACTATGGGATATTATATGCTTATCCCAAGGATATTTTCTTTGCTCAATTTCTAAGCTGTTTTCATCATTTCATCTTCTTTTAAATGATGTCTTCTGAAGACAACTGTATTTTTTAAATATAGCTCTAGAGTTTTATGGCCAAGTTTGATTAACATAGTCAGTGATCAAGCTGGTTTAGGTGAGGAAAAGTAGGTAAGCTAAAGTAACAACATAGATTTTCTTCAAAAACTGATAGGCTGGCCTCAAGTCAATTCTAAAAGAGAAAAAAAAAAAAAAACATTAAACAATGGCAGTACCCTTGAAATAGGGTAATTACTATATCACAGGCTGAGACCTACTTGGAAGGGACTCCTGTGTTGAATCTCGAAGGTTCAACAGGAATCTTCCAAGATATATAAGGGTATACATTATGGCATGTTTGTTTTTTTAAAGGCTCTTTGTAGTCACAGCTCCTAAGAGTTGAAAACCGGCTTGAAAGCAAACCTTATCCCACTTATTGGTCCATACTCTACTTCACTAGCTGCCATTGGATTTTCAGGTAAAAAACGGCTGGAATAATACTCTACTGAAATAAAAATACCGTTTTCCTTGTAAAATGTGTTACATCCTATACCAATGCATGATAGTAGTAGCTGTTATTAAAAACCACGCTGGATAACGGTTTCATTATCTCTTATATAACTACCAATGAATAAAGCAATTTGAGTAACAACAGTTAAAGTGAGTAACTGGTATAACAAAATAGAGAGACAATAAGAAATTTCTATAAGTTATTTGATTAGTTCGCCTCTATTTAGAGGAAAACACATCGTTGACATGTTTGCCAGCTTTATTCTTATGTTTCCATGCTGAGTCTATTTTGCAATGTAATAAAAGACTTTAAATGCTAAAGAATTCCTAGAAGGAATTCTTCTCAACACTTAAAATGTATTCGTCAAAGGACACATATATTTGCTTTGATTTTGCAAAATTAATATACTTATTCAAATATGGATTTACAATGAAAATCTACTCCCTGCCCCTAAACCAGCTTCTAAGAATTGCCTCTAAGTTCCTAATTTTCCTGTGTGAATTTAGGTTGGTCACATTGTTTTCAGCTGTCTTTAATAAAAGGCTATTTCCGGTCACTCAACTGCCTCTACTTAGCTTAGTGTTTACTTTATTATGTTTTAATTTTAGTTCTCTGTTGAGATATAACATGCAGTGTTATATAAAGGAGAAGAAGACTTGGACATACTTACTGATTTTAATTTTAGAATTTAGGGACATTAACATCTATTTGTCCATGGTTTAAATTTACTTATTTAGAAACTCAGAATTTGTGTAGTGGTATGTGCCCTAACAAATATAGAATCTACCTAGATCTATTTGCCACTTACAGTCCTATATTATGTTTAATTCAAAATGTCATTGCAAGTGCTTTTTTCTTATTATATTACTATGAGGCTAAGAATTAAATCCCACACCACGTTGTATGCAGACTAGCATCCATCACGACACAGAGAAAGGGGAATACAATGAAATTAAGTTGGTTTTCTTATTAAGGCCTGCAATTAATCAGCATTAGATCCAGGGAGAATTCTGAATTGGGAGCTCTATTCTAGACAAACCCCGCAATGCCTAAGATGCTGTTTATGCAGACTCACCACCAATGCCTCCTTTGTTCAAATTTAACAGTTCACAGGCTATAACATGCAATCCTACATGGCAAAATGTGACAGAGATTTAGTTTTCTGTTATAGTCAACTAAAATGTTTTCACATTATGATATTAGTAGAGTCATGCAATTAATACATGCATGCAGTTAAGTTCAATTACTTCTTCTATCTTATTTTAAAGATCCACCTTTCTAGTACATTAGTGAAAAACAATAAAAAAGCCAAAACATGTTATTATAGTAAATCATAAGTTTAACATCAAAACAATTATCTTATATATTTGTTAAAGTTTTAATAGTCAACTAGTATGCTGCACTGAAACATGTGAAAGTATATCTGACCTGGAAGTACTTCTGACATGGGTCACTGGACGTCAGCAATGGTGCAGGAAATAGGTTATAATCTGAAATCTGAAAAGAGGGATCATTTGAGAAATTAAAACCCCATATAACAAAGCATGAAAGGAAAAAAGCATAGCATTGAAAATTCTTTTAAAAGCTGTTAAAAATATTAAGCAAATCTTGGCAGATAGTGTCTAAATTTGGTTTACTTATAGTTGGCCAAACCACTTTTAACTGAAATTTGAATTCCTGCTTAACCACATTTCCCACAGACATTTCTTGAGATTTTTTCCATGCCAAGTTTAAGTTATCTATCTATGGATCTCAAGTTTCCAATGCTTTTTCTCATTAAGAACACACAATTCAGAAGCCAGTAAAGAAAAAAACTGGTAAATTTCACCACATAAAAATTTAAACCTTCTGTTAAGGGGGAAAAAAGGCTATAAACACAACAAAGACAAAAAACAAACTGAAAAAAAATTCATTACAAATGAGCTCATTTACAAAACAGAATCAGACTCACCGACATGGAAAACAAACACGGTTACCAAAGTGGGAAGGTGGGAGGAAAGATAAATTAGGAGTTTGGGAACAGATACACACTACTATATATAAAACAAATAACCGGGCTTCCCTGGTGGCGCAGTGGTTGAGAATTTGCCTGCCGATGCAGGGGACACGGGTTCGTGCCCTGGTCTGGGAAGATCCCACATGCCGCGGAGCGGCTGGGCCCATAAGCCATGGCCGCTGAGCCTGTGCGTCCGGAGCCCCATAAGCCATGGCCGCTGAGCCTGTGCGTCCGGAGCCTGTACTCCGCAACGGGAGAGGCCACAACAGTGAGAGGCCCGCATACCACAAAAAAAATCCAAAAAAACCCCACAGATAACCAACAGGACCTACTATAGCACAGGGAACTATATTCAATATCTTGAAATAACCTATAATGGAATAGAATCTGAAAGAGAATATATATATATATATATATATACACATATATATAACTGAATCAATTTTCTGTACACCTGAAACTCAACGTTGTAAATCAACTATACTTCAATTAAAAAAAAAAGTTCACACCATAGATGACATAAAAAGGTAAACTCCTTTTATATAGAATGAGCTCTTTGAAATTAAGAAAAATATAAACAAGTCTGTAGGAAAATGAGCAAAGGACAGAAACAAGTCCTAACAACTAACCTCACTCAAAACTGAAGAAAATGCAAATTTAAATAACAATAACTTACTAGATTTCCTGTAGCTAACTGCAAAGATTAATAAGCTTGATAACACATAATCTAAGGCAAGGACACTGGAAAAAGGAATTTCCAAATCTTGCTGGTGGGAGTAAAAACTGGTAAAACTCTTTGGAGGGCCATTTAGAAATATATGAGCAAATTTAAAATGCATGGACCCTACTGCTCAGCAATTCCTTTCCTAAGAATTTATTTTACAAATAAACTTACATAGACTCTACTGTTCTAAAAGCAAAAGATCAGTAACAACCTAGCTGTTCAGCAGTGGGTAAGTGCTTCATTAAACTATGATGCAGCCATACAATAGGGTACTGTGCTGCCATTACAAAAAAATGAATCGAATCTACATGACCTGATACAAAAGGGGACTTAAGACACATCACAAAGGTAAATAATATGCATGATCGAATTTGAGTAAAATTTTTAAAAGCATATACATATATATGTGTGTGTACGCATATACACACACACACTTGCATTTACATAGAAAATGTCTTAAAGGAATAATAAAGAACTAGATACACTGGTAAACTGCCAGTTTACCACATTAGACACATAACAAGGAAAACTGAAAACAGACTTTGTTTTCAATGAGTTGCTATCAGGAATGTCACTTAGAATAACAAACTGCTATATTAATTCAAATGTGGATACTGTATGATTCCATTTATATAAAGTACAAAAACAGGAAAAACCTATCTATTACATCAAGATAGTTTGCCCTGGAGGGCAGGAAAGGGGAAGAAGCAAGAAAGTAGCCTCTGGGATGTTGTGATGGTAATATACTTCTTGATCTGGATGTGAAAATTCATCAAGAGGTAGCCTTATGTGTACATTTCTGTATGCTTACTATACAGAAATGTTAAAAAAAAGTTAAATGTTAGTGGTTTTCTAAAGCATTATTCAAGTTGAGAAACTTTATATTTGCAAAGACTAAATTCTAATCTAACCTTTCCAAACTAGTAACCTTTAATGGGCATTACTTCCAACTTATGATTTAGATAATGACCTGACAACCTTGTCTACTGGTCCACCATACATTTTTAAATTATATTTTCACATATTGTGGGTAAGGCTCATTACTTTGGTATAATTAAAAGGGCGGGCTTAATTTAAACCGTCCTGAAACAGCAAGAGATGTTTCCTCTATGCACCTTTGCTTCTGCCCTATATCTTTCTCAACTCCTTAAAAGTATTTCACAATTCACTTATCCTTTCAGTTTTTGTCTTCAGTATACCTTCAGTTATAAGCATAGCAGACATGAGGTGATAGCTATCAAGAAAATGAATACCAATAAAGTAGAAAGAAAGCTAAGAAAAGGCTTTACAGGAGTATTTTGAAAAGGCTTGAACAAAAATTAAAAATTTGCATATCTTAGTTTGTATTATACTTAAAATATTCCTTTTTCCCCAACACAAAACAAACTGATTTCTATAAAGTTAAGAACTGGACATTCTGCTAATCACTTCATTTTTAAAAAGGCCCTGTGCTAGTATTATCATCTGACCAATATTTAATCCATATGTGCCATGAATTATGCTAGGAGCACAAAGCACTTTAATGAACAAAAACACATTCTTCCCTCTTTTGGAACTTATAGACTAGTTGGGGAGATAGATATTAATCAGAAAATTAATCAAATCAGTGTGTAAGTATATATGTTCTAGAGGAAAAGAATTCAGTTCTATGAGAAAATGTAATGAAGGAACAGGTGATATACAGAGCCTGGAGAGTCAGGAAACATTCCCCTGAGAAAGTTAAATTTATGTTGCAATTTGCAGACTAAACAGGATTTAGCAGGATAAAGTTATTAAACACCTAAACGCTATGCAAGGCACTCCCTAGCCCTGGAGATGAAGCACAAAATGCAGAACTATTATTCCCCAGGTGCTTATATCCTTGATGAATAAATGTAATGTAGTAACACAGTTTCCGAGGACTTTGCAGCATGCATTAATTCTACATAAATAATAACCTGAGAAAGTATAAAGGCACTCAAGTATGGTTTTAAGAATATTCTATAGCAGGTAGCCACTAAGAGCAACATGGAGCTACTAACACTTGGGAGTGAATTTTTAATTTTATTTAAGTATGCAGTTGACCCTTAAACAATGCAGGTTTGAATTGAGCTGATCCACTTACACCCATTTATTTTTCAATAGTGAATACTGTCGTCCTACATGATCTGTGGTTGGTTGAATCCTGGGATGTGGAGGGAATGCTTAATCCCTGAGCAATCCCAGTATTGCTCAAGGGCCCATTGTCATTAATTTAAATATAAATTTATAAACTGATGCTTGACTCTTTGGGGGAAACATTTTAAATAAGTTTGGGACTTCTTGGGTAGGTAAATCTACTTCCAACTCTAAACTTTATGATCAAGTATTTCCAGTGAAAATTCTACATCTGAGTTGAGTGTTAAAACATGCTGATTTTGGATCCTTTGCATGAAAATAAATGTAAAATATCTCAATAATTTTAAAACATTGATTACATGTTGAAATGATAACATTTTGAATATAATGAGTTAAATAAGATGCATTGTTAAAATTAATTTCACCCATTTCTTAAAATGTGGGTACTAGAAAATTTCAACTTACATATGTGGCTTGAATTATAGTTCTATTGGAGAAGTACTGACCTAGGGAATGTAGGTGGATTCTGAAACTTTACCCTACTCAAAATACTATCTTCTTTTCCCAGAAAAAGCAAAGCAAATGCTCCCTCAGCTGTAAGTTAGAGGAGGTATACCAGCTTTCACAGCAAGTGCCTTTGTTTCTATAAAAATCACATACTGAGTTGCCAAGATACCCAAGACCCAGGGTAGGCCACCACAAGCTCCACGTTAAGAATATACTTGTGGGAATTCCCTGGTGGTCCAGTGGCTAGGACTCTGCGCTTTCACTCCCGGGGCCTGGGTTCAATCCCTGGTCGGGAAACTAAGATCCCACAAGCCTAGGGGCGTGGCCAAAAAAAAAAAGATATAATCGTGATTTCAAAACAAACAATGAAATTAAATGAATCAATCTAGCAATAGGTTTCCCTTCCAGCAGTGTTTTTATGTGTCGCATTTAGGAAAATCCATAATGCTTACGTGTCCTGTGACAATGCCATTGGAGCTCAATAAATGTCCGACATGACCACAGAGGAGCAGCCTAAGCAGAAATCACAAAAGCACTAGTAAACAAATAAAGAAGTGAACAAGTAAATTGAATGCCCACTTGTATTTTGGTTCAGTATAAGATGCTATGTATGGGCTTCCCTGGTGGCGCAATGGTTGAGAGTCCGCCTGCCGATGCAGGGGACACGGGTTCGTGCCCCGGTCCGGGAAGATCCCACATGCCGCGGAGCGGCTGGGCCCGTGAGCCAGGGCCGCTGAGCCTGCGCGTCTGGAGCCTGTGCTCCGCAACGGGAGAGGCCACAGCAGTGAGAGGCCCGCGTACCGCAAGAAAAAAAAAAAAAAAAGATGCTATGTACTTTTCCTCCCCATTGGACATAAATATAAAAATTCAAAATTATATACATATATATTAGTTAAATGTTTTATATGATAACACTACAATCCTCAATGCCTTTATTTTTGTCACTATGATACGCCCAGACCAAGAAAGCTACAGTAAACTATCTCACTATAATCAGGCCCTTATGTGCTCCATTTGCCTTAGTAACTGACTGGTCTTTATATTTGTGATATTGTGTTTGTAATTTAGAATAAAAAGAATTTTTCCCTTATTTTTATTGTGTATTTTACCTTTTTTCAATATGTAATTATACACTGTACCCAACAGGCATCAAACAGGAAATAGATGACACATTCAAATTGAATATTTGAGGAGGGTCTAATTAAAGGACTATTTAAAAAAAAAACAGCGGACAGAGTAGGAAAACGACAAGAGATAATGCAGAGCCCAGGACCAGTAAGAGCAAGTTACCACTCCCGGTCTGAAGGAAGAGAGAGCAGTGTGCAGGATGAGCGCTGCCCACCACCACCATGGAGGTTCACAGCCAGCTTTCAGCAACCCTGTGCAAACCTGGTGTCTTCTCCTGCTCTCACTGCCTGATCCTTTGGCTATAAGGATGAGAAATTACTCCTCAGTAAGCTAAAGTTGTGTGTAACTCCTTTTTTTCCAAAAATAAACGAAAACTCACAAGTGTTCATCCATTCAGATCCAGCTCAAGTACTGCATCCTTGATAAAATGTTCTCTGAATTACCTACTTGTTTAATCACTATTATCCCACCACTAAACCTTCTCCATACTTCTATTATTACGCTTAACGCACAACATTAAATTTTTATTTTTATCTTTTTTCCCAACAGAGGGTAAATACCTTGAAAGGAGGACTGCCTTACTTATTTTTATTCTTTTAAACTGAGGTACAATTGACATAAAATTATCTTTTCAGGTGTAGAACATAGTGATTTGATATTTTTATATATTGCAAAATGATCACCACACTAAGTCCAGTTAACATCCATCACCATACACAGTTACAAAACTTTTTTTATCTTGTGATGAGAACTTCCTATGTACTTTTAAAGGATGCCAGAGAAACAAAAGATATAAAATAAAAATAAGACAAAGAATTTCACTTTACCTCTCTCTTCCCCAAATACAGTTTAAAAAAAAATCTGATAAATTCTTCTCAATTTACTTCACTCTCTGTCCTGTGCACCGCCTCTTTAGACCCTTAGTACTTCACCTGGTTCCATAATTCCTATCATGGTCTCAGTCTAATTCCTCCTGACACCTCCCCCCAGATCCATCCCAGCTCCACAATGCCAGATAAACACTGCTCTGTTCACAATCACTCCCAATCCAAAGGCCTCCAGAATAAAGTTCTTTCAGCCACTGAGAACCTAATACCCAGCTGATTCTAGAACTTATTTTTAGAGAGCCCTCTTTTCTCATTGGTTTTTAACCTGGGAAAACTATCTGGGGAAATGAACCACGTTAAGTGTGTCCTAACAAATTTCTGAGTTTATGGACCCTCCCCAGCTCATCTATCTTAGCCTGGTGTTGGGCCCACAGTAGGTCTAAACAGTTACTTTTTAGACACTTTGTGATCTTCACAATTCTGAGGCTGCTTGTCCTCTTCCCAGCTTAAGAATATTGGGTGGGGCTTCCCTGGTGGTGCAGTGGCTAAGAATCTGCCTGCCAATGCAGGGGACATGGGTTCGAGCCCTGGTCTGGGAAGATCCCACATGCCGCGGAGCAACTAAGCCCGTGCACCACAACTACTGAGCCTGCGCTCTAGAGCCCGCGAGCCACAACTACTGAAGCCTGCCCTCTACAGCCCGTGCTCTGCAACAAGAGAAGCCACCGCAATGAGAAGCCCACACACTGCAACCAAGAGTAGCCCCCGTTCGCCGCAACTAGAGAAAGCCTGCGCACAGCAACGAAGACCCAGCACAACCAAAAACTAAATAAATACATAAGCCTGTGTTCAGACCATCATTTAAAAAAAAAAAAAAAAAAGAACAAGTGTGTAAAATTGTATCTCACTCTGCAGGTGGGTTCTAAAGTCAGAAAATGAGGCAAAACTTGACAACAGTCAAACTTACTTTGAAAAATCCTTTAAATTGCCTTAGCACAACACACAGTTTCCATTAAACAATTAAAGTGTGTGCAATTTTATGATGCATACACAATAAAGAGTATTTCATAAGTATATGTATATGCAAATTTTTATTTCTTTTGTTTTTTTCCATGGAGAAGAGAGGTGTGACATATAATATTGCACACTATGGGAATAAACTTGACTTTTTAAAATTTGACATATAATTACTAGTACAATTTTTTGCCATCTGCATACCTGGGTGCTGCATATCTGCTGTTAAGAATCACTGTTCTGGAACAGCCTAAATTTACCACTTCTACAACTTAAAATAGAGGGAAAAAACTGCAGCAATAAAGGTACAGGGACTAATCCTATCGCTAATATCTATATCTGAAGCAAAAGCACTTAAAGAGGTTGATTTGTGATTTTAGCTTTTTATCTTACTTGAGTCAATGTTCTCAAAGCCAGATTTCAAAACCAACTCCAAGAACAAAGAAAAATAAACACAGGAAAAACCATGTTTCCGGAACTATATCCCAGGGGAAAACATCAACAACTAGAAAAGAAATATTTTCAAGACAAAACAATAAATGTAGGTTTTTCCATTTACAAATTACCTTTATAACTCTTAACAAGAAAATTTTTATGCTCCCCCCACAAACATACTTGATCCCCATTTTTCATGTTTCAAAGGTATAACATCTGCAGTTTAGAAATAACAGCAATGTTTAATGCTTCTAAGAAGTGCCAACTTAGGACTTACCTGGTGGCGCAGTGGTTAAGAATCCTCCTGCCAATACAGGGGACACGGGTTCGAGTTCTCGTCTGGGAAGATCCCACATGCCGTGGAGCAACTAAGCCCGTGCGCCACAACTACTAACTGTGCTCTAGAGTCCACGAGCCACAACTACTGAGCCCACGTGCCTACAGCCCGTGCTCCGCAACAAGAGAAGCCACCGCAATGAGAAGCCCGCACACTGCAACGAAGAGTAGCCCCTGCGCACCTCAACTAAAGAAAGCCCCTGTGCAGCAACAAAGACCCACCGCAGCCAAAAATAAATAAATTAATTAATTAATTTTAAAAAGAAGTGCCAACTTAAACTTTGCTGCTGGATAGCTGTGGAGGATGAACTGCATTAATGGCCTCAAACAACAACTTCTCTGTATCCTCGCTGTCTGCTCTGTCGCTTTGCAGTCCCTTCTGACTGGCCTTGCTATGTCACTTGCTTGGGTTAGTTGAAGGTTAGCAAGTGGGATGGCACAGAAGCTGGCAAAGCAAAGCCCATTTCCAGCCCCCTGAGAAAGATATGATCTGTACCACCACCACGGGAACACACCCAGGCTGGCCTGTTGAAAGGATGCTGGAGACTTGGGTAGCATAGCTGAGTCCTCTTGTCCAAGGCCACTGAGATCAGCCTAAGCCAGCCGACCATCAGACATGTGGGAGAGCCCTGCAGAGATCTGCAACTATACCGGCAGCTGACTGAAAGCACATGAGTGAACCTAGCAAAGGCTGTAAAAATGACTCATCCATTCTGTAGAAACTAATGGCTACTGTTTAAGCCACTAAATTTTGGGGTGGTTCACTGCATAGCACTACTGTGGCAACAGACAAATGATAACACTAACTATACCCACAACAACCAAAATGAGACAATAGAAGAGCCATTGGGATTAAACCTGAATTGATCCAGGGGAGGTGTGATGCTATGTGAGGACCCTGCTTCAGGGAATCAAGTTTTTTCTTGGAGATTTATGCCCTCCCTCAGTTACATAGCACTGTCTTGATCAATATAGGCTGCATCTTTGGTTTCTACAGTTGTTCATTCACAATACACAACCATTTACATGTTGCACATCAGAATATTCCATGACAGCAAATTTTAGGAATTTGTCATAAGGACATATAAGCACCTTTATTTCTACCAGGAACAAGTTAAATGTCCAACAATAGAAGACTGATTTAATTTATACAATGGAATACTATGCATCATTTATTTAAAAGTGAGGATATTTCTATATTTAGTTATATAGAAAGATCTCTACTAAACTGAATGAAAAACTAACGATAAAACAGTATGATGGGGCTTCCCTGGTGGCGCGGTGGTTGCGCGTCCGCCTGCCGATGCAGGGGAGCCGGGTTCGCGCCCCGGTCTGGGAGGATCCCGCGTGCCGCGGAGCGGCTGGGCTCGTGAGCCATGGCCGCTGGGCCTGCGCGTCCGGAGCCTGTGCTCCGCAACGGGAGAGGTCACAACAGGGGGAGGCCCGCATACCACAAAAAAACAAACAAAAAAAAAAAAAACAGTATGATGAGTATACTGGCATTTCATACCCAGTGCTGGCAACTTTTCTGTGTGTTTCAAAATTAAAACTTGGAACAAAGGCAGCATGTATAGTGTCATTCTTTCATAAATTTTTAAAACTATTTTTATGGTAAAATAAAACAGATTTAGAAAATCACACAAAACAGTTTATTAATTATTATAAACAAACCACTCTTATAACTACCACCCAGATCAAGGAACAGACTTTTCTAGCCAACTCAAAATGCCCTCCATGAATTTCTTCCTTTCCTCTAAAAGTAAACAAACTATCTTGAACTTATCATATTCACTTCCTTGTGTTTCTTTATGATATCATTACCCAAGGTTACAACTCTGGTCAACACAGTTAATTCTTATCCATTTTTTAAAAAATGTGACATGTATTTTAAGTTATGTTTACTCTACCTCCCCCATTATCCTTCTCTTTATCTTACAATTTATTCCTTAGAGAATCTGGACCACTTGAACTATGGAGTTTCCACAGCATGAATTCTGCTGACTACATATTCATGGTGCAGGTTAACATGTTCCTCCACCCTCCGAATTTCCTGCAAATTGGCAGCTGGGTTAGGAGGCTTGAAAAACACTGAGATTCAATCCATTTGGTTGTATGATCTTTCATCAGGAGGCACACGATATCTGGTTTTCTTGGGTTTCTAATGTCAGATGCCATTGTTGCTCAAGCCCGGATCCATTAAATCAACGGGGGTTGCAAAATAATGATAGTCTAATTCTCTCATTCCATTTTCATTTATTGGGTGGAAAAAAATTTAGGAAGGGCCTCCCTTCATCTACTACATGGTTATCCAGTGATCTGTTCATATAAGAAAAGCAGGGTAAATACTTGGTTCTTTCTTGACCACTTCTAAGACAATGAATTGGTGATCCACTAACCTCAGGTAACCAATAATTTGTTTTTCTTATCATCAACCCTCACAGATTTAAACATACTTGGAATTCTTTTTTTGCAGGCGGACTCTCAACCACTGCGCCACCAGGGAAGCCCTGGAATTCTTATTTTTGAAGCTCTAATTGCCCCATGTCAGTAGAAGCCTCTTCAAGTTGGCTCCTGAGTCCTTTTGACATGGTCCTAATAATCTTTGACAACAACCTTGCTAGCTATTATCTTGAGATGTCCGGGCTCATCTTGTATCTCTCCAGTTACTTTCATTGTTTAAAGCTCACACTTTAGGAGATTCCTTAAAAAGAGTTCATGGGAACAGTATTTCCTCCTTTCACTTCTTGCATGTGAATGCAATGTTGGTGTTCTTCACATCTGCAAGTCAATACTGCTAGACATAAAAAGTACAGGCTCATATTTTCTTCTCTTAGAGGACCTTAAATATGTTATCCCATTTTCTTCAGATATAAAAGGTTTCTTCAAAAAGTTTGAGGACTGGGCTTCCCTGGTGGCGCAGCGGTTGAGAGTCCGCCTGCCGATGCAGGGGGACATGGGTTCATGCCCCGGTCCGGGAGGATCCCACATGCCGCGGAGAGGCTGGGCCTGTGAGCCATGGCCGCTGAGCTTGCACGTCCGGAGCCTGTGCTCCGCAGTGGGAGAGGCCACAACAGTGAGAGGCCCGCGTACCGCAAAAAAAAAAAACAAAAAAAAAAGTCTGAGAACAATCTAATTATTTTGCAGCTGTTTCTCTCTTTTTTTCTAGATGCCCAAAGGACTTTGCTTTTTCTCCTTTTTAATCCAGTAATTTTACTAAAACATCTTGGCATTGATTGTTCTAGGCTGATATCCTAAAATACATGATTTGCCCTTTAAAAATGTCGTTTAAAATCTTTTTCTCAGGAAAATTTTCCTGAAATATATAGTATTTGTACTGTTCCCTTGCTTTGGTTTGCTTTTCCTATTATGGTATGTTCGATCTTCTTTTCCTATTTTTAATATCTGTCACCTTTTCCCACATTTTATTTCTTTCTTCATTTCCTTTCAATTTTTAACTTCTTCCTCCTTTTCACCCTTAATTTCTCTTAGGGCAGTATTTGTGGTATTTATCTGATTTTGTGTTCCATCTAAGAATTTATTTCTAAAGTGATTTTTTAAAAATTTCTAATTCTTTGAGCTCTGTCATCTTGTCTGAGATTTTTCTAATTCAGATTATGCTGGTTCTTTCATGTCTTGGATAATTTTTAATTATCTCTTTTTCTTTTGAAATAATATATTAGTTTTTTATTTTAAGCATATTTTTTGGCATGTTTTCATTGCCTATAAGGATATAACTGTGTTCCCTTTTTTTCTTCTTAATACTAAGTCTGTCTGGGGTTTAATCTTATTAGTTTTCTGTACTTTTATAAAGTTTCATGTAGGTGCAGAACACTGGCAAAGTTAATAAATAGTTCATAAAGGAATGAATAGACAAGTTCATCAAAATGTTAACAGCAGTAATCTCTGTGCGGTAGGATTTAGAAAAGTGTCTTCTAATGTTTCATATGTTGATTTGTGTAAATTTTTTAATAATGAGTATGAAGTGTTTTCATATTCAGAGCAAAAGAGTTATTTTCAAGTTGAAAGAAATAAAGTGTGTACATGAAGATATATATACACACATGCCATATATCTTTTAAAATAAATAGGTAAAGAAGTAGCAAGCAACCCATCCCATTCCCCTATCTGCACTGCATATGTCTCCTATTCATAAATGAAGGCTCTGGGGTAAATGGTGATAAGGCTAAGTTTTACTAAGGAAGACTAGTTTAGAGTTTGTGAAAAGGAAGACAGCTACCACCCAACTGCTTTCCATGCTGTATTTGACAGATTTTACTCCGCAGCTCAGAAAACATGTTAATAGGACTTCTCATGGTGAGAGGAAGAGATTAAAAAAGCAAAGAACCCTGTTGTGACAGTCTGGCACTATATGGAAATGGCTCACAGCGCCTGCAATTCATGGAACAAAGATAACATCTTTTCATAAATCTATACTCCAAGACATTCCAAATACACACCTGAGAAATGCCAACGGCAGTGATAGCAAAGCACCAAACAGAACAATCGCAAACAAGAATGAGATGAAGCCTTAATTTGCTTAAGTGGGCTTTAATACACCTCTCAGAGAAAACATAAGAGATGAACTGCCTCATAAAGCAATGGTCTTCTCCAGTTCTTTTTTTTTTTTTTTTAACAAGATAATTAAAGGAAACGAAAGAGCAGGGATCTTGTTAAATTGGCCAAGGAAAATGATTTCATCTGAACTAGAATGCGTGAGTTTTTGAAGAAAGGATTTCAAGTTTCCCCACAGGGCTGACACAGGTCATTTGGTAATGCCTACATCAGAAAGCGAAGCCGTTCCAAGGGTAGACAGCATGGAACACCCGGCAGACCCTATTAACAGAGGCAAGACGGAAGGCTGGGGGAACCATGGCCTC
Source organism: Physeter macrocephalus (assembly GCF_002837175.3). Lineage (NCBI taxonomy): Eukaryota > Metazoa > Chordata > Mammalia > Artiodactyla > Physeteridae > Physeter > Physeter macrocephalus. The sequence goes on along the minus strand of NC_041220.1, from coordinate 78,194,935 downwards.
GTGGAAAGAGTACTGGAATACGGAGTCAGGGCACATGGGATTTGACTTCTTGACTTGTGACTCTGAGGAATCTAGTTCACTTTGTCACCTGTTAATATTTCTTAGAGAAACCCATTATTCATTCCCCTATCCTATCTCGGTAGTGAGAACAAAGCAGGTAATGAGAAAAATCTCCACATGACAAAGACTACAAGTGCAAAATTATTAGTTTATAATGAAATTGTGCTTCAATTGCTAAATATAAAAGTCCCACTGTGCAGTAATGTTGTGAATTAAAAATCAGAGGAAGGGAAATGAGGGTCCAGGTATTCTGAACCCAGCAGAAGAAGAAACAATGTCCACTTCTCTTCTCCTCTAATCTCTAAGACACTTTTCTGAGGGGAAGGAGAGGCAGATAAACGTATACCTCAAAAGCGACTCAAGATTCCATGCCAGATCCTTGACTGAGACAGTGATAAGAGCCAAGGGTCTTTTATGGTTTTGGCTGGCATTCAACCAGAACAGGCTATGCCCCCCAAATGTCACCACATATGGCTTGCCCACTGAGCCCGAATTTCTAACCAAAGCTCCGGGGATAATATTAAGCCCTGGGTACCTAACAATTGTTGAAGGCTTCCTCTGAGCTAAACATACACAGTGTGTACAGTCTTTCTCAGATCTTACAAGCCCTAGGAGGTGGGCACCATTATTCTCCTCCTTTCACAAGCAGGACACGGAGCTATATGGAGGTTAAGAAACTTGCAAAACATCAGGCAGCTAATAAGCGGCAGGGCTCAGGCTCCAAACCTGGTCTACTGATTGCAGGATCCTTAGTTTAATATTCTACTCTACTGCCTCTTCCAGGAAGTGGAAAGAAAGAGGAAGCTGGTGCAGCAGGGACTCCAAAGAGCCCATTTACAGAGTTTATTGATCCCTCACCTACCGGTTCCAGGAGAAGGTGAGTGTCATAACCAAGCAATCAGGAAATGGCTTCTCTCCCGTCGCATAACAAAAGCAACACAGAGCTTTCCTTCTGACCTGCCTCCTAATTATCTCTGGAGCTCTCTTTTTCTGCCAGAGAAATCCTTTCCCCTCTCTCCTTTGGACTCTTCCTGATGCTTCTAACATCACTTCCCCAATCCCTCTCCATGAAAACCAAATCCACTCTACATTTCAAAAACTATAGTTTCATCTCATTTCAACACATTATGCATATGAATCAATCCTGATTTCACCATAGAGTGGCTTAGAAGAGATTTGGAAATTGTCTGAATAACAATAATTTCTAATACTTTTCTCACATTGACTATTTACCAGGCACTGTTTCAAGACTTATGTATATTAACCATTTCAACCCTTATAATCACCCTATGAGGAGGGAACTATTATTATCCCCATTTTATAGATGAGGTAACAGGCAACAAAATACTGAAAAATTGCTCCAGGTCATATCTGCAGCAGGTGATAATGCTATTTTGTTTTCAACATCTCTGAACTTCAGTTCTCTCATCTTGAAAATAAGAATAACAATAACATGGTTACTAGGCAGAAATGAAATAAACATGCATAAAGCAGTTTAACACAATACTTAGATTCCTCCATCTCCCTCTAGTATTTCTGGGATCATCCTAAGGTACTACCCAGAAATTTTTAATTGGATGAGAACAGGGAGATAAGAGAAGTGCTCAGTATTCAGACATGCTGTCCCATCTGTGCATCACAACACCCCTTTGACGCAAATATTACCTCCCCAATTTTACAGATGAGAGACAAGAGAAAGCATGGACCTTTTGCTAGTGACTGGACCAGGCCTTGAACCCACATACGCATCCTGTCTTTCTACGGTTTTTAAGGGGCTTGAGGACAGGGATAGCCCAGTCTTCTAGTCCCTTCATCTTCCCCTTGTAGCCAGACACAGAATAGCGCATGCTGTATAAATTCCACACGCAACCAATGCTTATGCGACTTGCCAGGGTTACCTTTCCCTGGGAAATCAAGATGTAAAACCAAAATCAAATACAACAATAGGTGCATCACATTTACTGACTATGCCCAATTAGCAACTCCTCCGATTAGAGGGGAAAAAATGGATGGGGCTTCCCTGGTGGCGCAGTGGTTGAGAGTCCGCCTGCCGATGCAGGGGACGCGGGTTC
>NC_041220.1:78151363-78192656 GCF_002837175.3 Physeter macrocephalus | reverse complement strand
CGGCTGGGCCCGTGAGCCATGGCCGCTGAGCCTGCGCGTCCGGAGCCTGTGCTCTGCAACAGGAGAGGCCACAACGGTGAGAGGCCCACGTGCTGCAAAAAAAAAAAAAAAAAAAAAAAAAAAGAAGGATGGAAGAAGGAATGATGGAGGGAGGAGAGGAAGAAAAGGAGGAGAAGAAAATGCCCAAGACTGCAGATATTGTGATGAAACATAAACCCAAACGGTAATTGCCATGTTCTCTCATCCACTTCAGGATTTTTTTTTCCCAGAAGGATATTAGCTACCGATCTTGCTACTGCTGTCCCTTCTGGGTCCTTCAGCTGGGACCTGAAGTTAGAGGCCTCAGAGAAGACCTGCCAGGCCAGGATCACCCTTCTCAGACAGGCGACAGGAGGGAAGAACACTGCTCTCAGCCCTGACCTGCGGGCAGAGGCCGCCACCGGAACAGGGCGTTCCTCCCAGCACCGGATGCCCACTCACAAAGGAACACCACCATCTCCTCTATCTCCCTCCCATCAACACCTAAGACCTAAGGGAGGACAGGAAAGTGGAAGTCAAGGGTCACTGCTGGGGAAGCCGAAACAAAAGGTGACCTCCAGATGCAGAACCACACCCATCACCTCTCCTGCTCTCACACCCCATATTCTTTTTAAAAAAATATATATTTTATTTATTTATTTATTTATTTATTTTTGGCTGCACTGGGTCTTCGTAGCTGTGCACGGGCTTTCTCTAGTTGCCACGAGCGGGGGCTACTCTTCGTTGCGGTGCGCGGGCTTCTCATTGCAGTGGCTTCTCTTGTTGCAGAGCACGGGCCCTAGAGCGCGGGCTCAGTAGTTGTGGCACATGAGCTTAGTTGCTCCGCGGCATGTGGGATCTTCCCGGACCAGGGCTCGAACCCATGTCCCCTGCATTGGCAGGCAGATTCTTAGCCACTGCACCACCAGGGGAAGCCCCACCCAATATTCTTAAGCTGGGAAGAGGACAAGCTGCCTCAGAATTGTGATCACAACGTGTCTAAAAAATAACTGTTTAGACCTACTGTGGGCCCAACACCAGGCTAAGATAGATGAGCTGGGGAGGGTCCATAAACTCTGAAATTTGTTAGGACACACTTACGTGGCTCTTTTCCCCAGATAGGTTAAAAACCAGTGAGAAAAGAGGGCTCTGTAAAAATAAATCACCACCTTCCCATCAAATCTCCGTCTCAATGTCCCTAATCCAGTGAGGTGGACATCCAAGCGATGTCTCAATTATCTCTGACTCTGTCCCTCCCCGGCCTCCATATGCAATTGGGGACCTGGCACCACTGATCCATCTCAGAAGTTCCTGCCAGCTGTATTCTCCTCCCTTCATTGCCACGCCAAGCTTTTATTACTCTCCTGGAGGCCTCATCACCTCCTGATCACCCTTCTGCCTTCACTTCGATCCTCCTGCACTCTCCTATAGATCCATCTTCCTAAGAGAATCCGCCACCTTTATCACCACCAGACCATGTTCTAGACCATTAAAAGTGGGACTCCAGGGCCAGTCCTGGGTTTGAATTCTTTCTCCATCATGTCCTATGAGTATCTCTTTGGTTTAAGTCATCTAACCTCTCTGTGCCTCAGTTTCCCCAACTGTAAAATGGAGATGAGAGTACCTACATCATGTATCCTCTCTGTGCCTCAGTTTCCTCAACTGTAAAATGGAGATGAGAATACCTACATCAAAGGCTTGTGGGAATTAAACAGGCGAGAGCACATGAAGCATTCAGAACAGTGGTGGCATACAGTCTGGGCTATGTAAATGTTAGCTATCATCATCATCGTTATTATTTTAAGAGCACCTCACTGGCTACCAAATAAAATCCCCACTCCATTGATGGGCTGGCTCTCAAGGTGCTCCATGCATTGGCCTGAAATGGCCTGAACTTGTCCCTAATCTCTATGGACATAGGCCTTTCCTCTACCGCCTGACCCCAAAGGGGCACCAGACTGGGCTCTGCACCCTTTCCTGAGCTGCCTGAAATTGTCCCACTCACACGCTCCTACCGGTGGCTCTGCCTGGGAAGCCCTGCCTCCCACCAGTGGCTGTCAAACCCTCAGCAGCACTCAAGGATGAGCTCAAACGGTGATCTACCCAAGGTCACCCATCTGCCATCTGAATTCCAGCACACGGCCCTGAAGATGTTAATAAATCTAGAAGGTTTCATGGTTCTGCCCCTACCTGCCCAAGAGCTACTTTCTGGTCCACCTTAAAGAAATAACCTTCCTCCTCTACGGACTTCAGTTTCCTATCTGTAAAATGAGGCAGTCAGAACAGACAGCTTATAAAGCTTTCTTCTGAAGGCCCTTGGGTTATACAAACAATGTCTCCTTGTTCCTTTGGGAAAATCTTTCATTAAGGAAGAGGGTGCATAGGGTAACCACATGTATTTTTATTTTTTAAATGAATGACTAATTGTTTTAAGTCTCAAGTTCTAAGGTTATGAAAAAAGTGAGATTTTATTAGATGATGTCTACAATTCCTTTCTCTTTATAATTTGATGACCCTATGACTTATAGTCCCTTTTTTCCCTAACAGCTTAGAATACAATTTCATTTTATACTTTATATTACCCCCATGATGCATACCGCAGGACTATTTCTACTTTTCCCATGGAAAACAATTCATTGAGTGCTATACCCAAAGACCAAGACAGTAAAAACAAAAACAAATCCAAATTATTTCCCCTACTCCTCAATTCAGCAAGTGAGAATTCCAGGATAAGTTTTTTTCCATAAAAATACAGATCCAGCCCCCAAATTTCTTGAAACCACCAGGGTGGAACTTAGCCATAAAAAAGTTTGAAAAGAAGCAGAAAATTTAATAATACCATTACCCTGAAATCCAATAAAGCCTGTTGGAGCTTCACATTTTTAAGAATCAGACTATTTATGCTATTACCCCTAGTACTATTATAGTTTCCTATAAAGCCATAAATACACACAATGTAGTTCACCAGAACACTAAGACCATCACACAAAAGGCCATAAGGAAGATAGTGGCCATGAAGTATGGCTCCGTGGTACTTGCTACAGCAGGTTCACACAGACGAATTCAGCTATTTCAAAAATTATATTTCTAAGGCCACAACTCATCATTTTCAACTGTGAACAACTTTTAATACAAGTTAGAACTTCCTTTTCAGAAACTGTTTTCACACAGGCTAAAGGTCATACTGAATATCAAGGGACATTTATGAGGTAATCACAACACACAGGATGAAACTTATAACACCGCATCTTCACATTTGCTTCAGTTAGCATTGTGCTCACCTTTAAGTATCAGAAACCTAACAAAAAGTGGATTCAACAAACTGGAAGTGGTGGACAGGCTCAGGGCTGCTAGTGTTGGTTCAACAGGAACAATGTCAGGGCAGGTATCTCCGTGATGCCTTTGGCTTTTCCTTTCTGCTTGTTACCTCGTGGTGACAAAAGGGCTGCTGTGCACTCACACATCTTATCAGCATTCGAGGCAGAAAGCAGGGGAAAGCAGCAAAGGGTACTGACAGGCTCATTTGTCAGGTTTTATCAGGACAATAGCTCTGTCCCAGAAATCCCACTCCCATTCCAGTGGACTTATTCTCAGGTCCCAATGACCAGGACTAGGTCACATGGCCATGCTGGCTACAAGGAATGCTCGGAAGTCAGGGGTCAGGACTGGCATGTTGGCTCAGACCAGCACAACCGACTGTCTGAGGCTGATCACCACACCACCCTGAATTAAATCCAGGTTCTAACAGCAAAAATGGAGCAGGATATGGGTACTGAGTGAGTGAGCAACTGTGCCTCCATTTTGAGTCTCCACCTTAGAAATAAGAAAGTCATCCATTAGAGAAGGTAATTAATTATACTATTTCCAAAGTGTCTTCAGCTCCCCACACCAAAAGCATCTACTACATATAAAGTCATATTTTATAAATTCAAGGCCTATAAAAAGCAAAAATAGTTGTTTCATCTTTAGGTTCATATGCTCTGGCTTTTTTCTCTCTCTATATAAAAGGTATAAATTGGTAGTCAAATGGCTAAAAGGTAGGTATCAAGCCTTGTTGCTGTGAATCCTGATCACAACCCTAATACTAAGAAGCTTTATCTGACATGAGGTTCATCTTTCCCCAGGCAGAAAGGCCACATTAGCTGTGATTCAAACTTTTAAGGTACCAGATGGGGGAGAAACATCCTAACTGTTCTTTCCCCACCTTGTTTCCCCGCTTCTCTCAGCCTCCTCCCTGCCCCAGCCTGCTCCAACAGGTGCATGTAGTGAACACCCTGGCTCTCCCATGGGACCATGCCACCCATCTACTTAACACTCAGTGGCTTCCCACTGCTCTTAGGAAACAATCTAAACTCCTTACCAAGGCCCTCAAGTCTAAATGAGCCCCGCCTCCTTGCCCAACCTCATCTCCCACCAAGCCTCAACACACGCCCGTTCTGCTGGGGCCACCCAGGCCTCCTTTCCATCCCTTGAACTGTTCCTATCCCCACAGCCTGGAATGAGCTTTCCTCATCCTTCACGCGGCTGGGCTTGTCTCATCCTTCAGATCACAGATCAAATGTCACTTCTCCGGGGACATCTTCTTTCTGCCGCCCTATGTCAGGTGGGCCCTGCTCAGTAATTCTCATCACACCACTGACTCCTCCACAGCACGGACCACAATCCATAACCATCTTCCCTGTCGAGTAGCTTTCCTATCGCCTGTCTCCGTCACCAGAATGAATGGAAGTTCCAAGGGAGCGGCGACCTTACCTACCTTATTCAATGCTCTATCCCCAGAGCCCAGCACACAGAAAGGGCTACAGACCATTAGTTTTGCCCCTGTGCTTCCTGGATGGGCTCGAAGCCGCTGACCTCTAACTCCCATCTACATCACTAACACCTCAGCGTGGCCACCAAACAGTCACTGCATCCCCAGGACCTGGCCCCTGCAATCTTGACCTTGGAATTTCCTTTCTCCCCAACAATTTCCCTTGCTTGTAACCCCTTCCAACTCCTCTTCACACTGACTGAAGCAGTCAGCACAGTGGTTAAGAGCACACACCCTGAAGCCTGACAGCCTGGATTCAAATCTCAACTACACCACTTACTATATAGCCTTAAATAAGTTACTTATCTCCTCTGTGCCTCGATGTCCTCAACTGTAATTGAGTGATAAGAATAGAATCTGTGTCACAGAGAGTTACTGGCAGGATTATAAGGATACACCTGAAGTGCTTAGAACAGCGTCTGGCTATGTATGTGTTAGTCATTAATAATAATAATATAAATAGGGACTTCCCTGGTGGTCCGGTGGTTAAGAATCCGCCTTCCAACGCAGGGGATGCGGGTTCAATCCCTGGTCAGGGAACTAAGATCCCACATGCCACGGGGCAACTAAGCCCATGTGCCACAACTACCGAGCCCACGCACCACAATGAGGAGCCTGCGCGCCACAGCGGAGGATCCTGCATGCCGCAACAAAGATCTCACGTGCCGCAACTAAGACCCAACGCGGCCAAAAATTAAATAAATAAATAAATATTTAAAATAATAATAATAATATAAATAGGCATTATTATGAATATGCTTTGTTCTCACCAGGCTATCCAGTCCCTTGAACCCTTCCTGTGTGACCCTACTTCATGAGGTCCCTTCATGATATCCCATTTCACATGCTCTTCAAATACCACCCACGGCACCTGCAATCCCATAGCTGCTCTGCCACTACACGATCAGAATCATACCTAATACCAGACCTTTATGTCCTATTAGAGGAAGACGTTCTCTAAATCTGTTTTTTAGCTCTTGAACTTCACTGATTACACATATCTTTACTGGCCTTCACACACTCATAAAAGGAAGGTCTAGAAGGTACAGATGCTAACAACAAACTGACCTATCTCGTGACTCTGCAGTATACCAAATCATTCCTTTCAGAATTCTATAGGTTTCACTTTGTAATGGTTTTTGTGGCCTTCATTCAGGTCATCCAAGTTCACTTCCCCCAGGAACAATTTCAAGTTTGCATAAATGAGCAAGTATCCAGGAAACCTGGAAAAATAATTCTATTTGCTTTGGTTCCAAAATTGTCCCATAAAGTCGCCTATTTCTCTTCTTTCCTTTCCCATCTTCTGCTCCCAGAAGATGGGTATTAAGCTCCCACAGTCTGGATGGGGCATTCTCTCCCAGTTACGCCATTAGCAGAAAGTGCTGTGGCCACCTCCCTGAGGACAATATATCCTTCTCATCTCTCTGAGTCAAAGCCTGTCTGTGTATCCAGAAGGCTAATCCATCCCCAACATCCCAATCCTCTTCACATGGAGTGTGGGAAAAAGGCTGCTCAGAACCCCCTACAGTTATCCCAGAAATGCTGGGCATGCAGTCTGCGGGTACTCACCACACTCCACTAACAGGTTCTCTTGAAGCAAGAAAGCTAGTCTTTAGAAAGATAAAAGGGAGGCACACTTAGCTCTCTCCACGGACTATTTTGCCACGTTTTCCAGTCTCATTCCGCAACCAACACAGACAGGTTTCCTTCCAGGATGTTGATTCCTACTCTGCTAAAGACTTGACATAGGGATTCTTAGTTCTGTTCTCTCTTTCTGTTCCTACAGGGGAAAGCACTAGGTGCAGAGCATCCTTGTGAAGAGGAGACTTTTTTTAATCACAACAAAACAAGATTTCAAATCTCTAGCTCAGAAGAAGCAGATTATAGAGAAGGTTTTTTTAAAAAAAAAAAAAAAAAAAAAAAAAGCAAAAATTTACAAAGAAGAGATTTTAATTTGTACGATCGAACTTTGATTTGTCTCCAGAGAAAGATAAATATATAGAAGTAACCTTTCTTTATTACTCTTAATATCAAGATAGAACCTTATTTACTAAGACATGAAATAAGCTCCATATCTGTAAATACCTAAAAATACTGCCAGTAGACAGCCCTCAGGTAACCATTTTCACAGCTTGGGTTCACATGCCATGTTAAAACCTAGAACCTAACCTACTGATTCTGAGACGTGCACAGAAAGTGGTATTCCACAAGGAATGAAGTGGCTACTGATGAGACTGCACTTCACTACACTACACAACTGTGGTTACTCAGGTACAAGGCAATTCAGTAAAAGGATCTGCAGAACACCCATCCACTGAATTAATATTTACTTACCACTTATTTATGTTTAAAGTTCTGAGGAAATCAGGGATTGCAATCTGGTGATTCAAATGTCTTACAAATCCTTTAATCAGACTGCAGTGATAAAGTTTCTCATCAATATGGTGAGCAAAGATGACAAAGAATGACTGCCTGTTTCAAACACATGGAAAAACTGAATACGACATAACGAACGACATTTTAAATACAAAGAAAAAAAGTCAGAAGCATGAAAAATAAATCCCTGGGCCAGAACTGAAGATGGAACTCAGAGTCAGTGGAGAAAGTTGAAGCTTTGAAGACTTAAAGGCTATGAGAACATGATATAGCCTTAATGTCTAGGGCCTAAGACTCTGATGATCTATAGGAAGGAAAGGGGCATACAGACAATAGGGCCCATGAAACTGGCTGGCTAGGGCTGGGCTATTAGCTTAACGGGGCATACAGGGTTGCCCCTGAGTAGAAAACAGTCATGCCCCCCACTCCCTAAGCTTTGCAAGGAAGCTTTTATTTGGGGATGGGGTAAAAATAAATAAATAAAAATCAACTTTTCAAAACCTCTCCAATATGAAATCAACATTCCAAGACTGTTCCCACATGGAGGTATGGTATCCACATACATAATCTCCATGTAGTAGCAGGGCCCCAGGCCAAGAAAATAATACCAAAAAATGGTCCAGAAGCAATGATACCCATGGGCACTGACTGAGACAAATAAGAAAACTCCTCTGGGTTCCCAAAGTCCCAGTCCCATGAAACTCCCACGTTAACCCTCACGGAAGAGGTGCTCACAGTCACAGTTTAAGACCAAACAAGAAAAAAACCCACTCTAAGGAACAGCCAATGCAAATGGAAAAATCTGTGCCCCAAGAGCTAAAAATAGTAGAACAGTGTGAAAGAGACTTTAAAAATATATTTAAACAATTGAAAAAAGTAAAAATGGGATAACATGGAAGGATAGCAGGTGAAACTGAAAAAATCTACTACAAACTCCAAAAGTGAAGGAAGGGAAAATTAAAAAAAAAAAACAAGATCTCTCCCTCTCTCTCGCTATAGATAGATCGACTGATCTATAGAAAGAGAGATACACATACACACAAATCAATTCTACTTCCAGGCACTAGCAACGATCCGAAAATGAAATTTATAAAAAAAGTCCATTTATAATAGCATCAAAAAGAATAAAATAGGAATAAATTTAACAAAGAAGTGCAAGACTTGTACACTGAAAACTATAAAACATTATTAAAAGAAATTAAAGGAGACTTAAGTAAATGGAAAGCTATCCGTGGACAAAGATTTGGAAGAATTAAATTATTAACATGGCACTACTTCCCAAAACAATCTAAAGATTAAACACAATCCCTATCAAAACCCATCTGGTTTCTCTGTAGAATATAAAAAGCTTATCCTAAAAAGGGAAAGAATAGTCTTTCAACAAACAGTACTGGTACAACTGGATATGAACATGCAAGAGAAGGAAGTTGGACCATATACAAATATTAACTCAAATGAATCAAACACCTAAAGGTAAGCCCTAAAACTATAAAATTATTAGAAAAAAAAAGGAGTAAATCTTCAACACCTTGGATTAGGCAGTGGTTTCTTAGATATGACATCAACAGTACAAGTGACCAAAAAAAAAAAAAAAATCAGATAAATTGGACTTCATCAAAGTATAAAATTTTTGTGCTTTAAAGGACACTATCAAGAAAGTAAAAATACAACCCACAGAATGGGAGAAAAATTGTATAAATCTGATAAGGGTCTAATATTCAGAATATATAAAGAACTCTTACAATGTAAAAAAAGGGTACATAACTCAATTTAAAAATGAACAAAGGATTTGAAAAGGTGTTCAACATCAGTAGTCATTAGGTAAATGCAAATCAAACCCAGAGTGAGATAACACTTCACACCCACCAGGACAGCTATAATCAAAGAGACTGACAATAAAAAGTCTGGCAAGGATGTCAAGACACTGGAACCCTCCTATAGTACTGGTGGGATTGTGAAAGGGTTCAGCTACTTTGTAAAACACTAGCAGTTACTCAAAAAGTTAAAGATAGGGTTACCTTATGACCCAGCAATTCCACTCCCATATATCTACCTAATGAAAACATTTGTCCACTCAAAAATGTGTACATGATTGTTCACAGCAACATTATGCATAACAGCAAAAAGTGGAGACAACTCAAATGTCCATAAACTGATGAATACATAAACCAAATGTGGCATATCTATACAATGGAGTATTATTCAGCAATAAAAAAGAATAAAATGCTGGTAAGTACTATCAGTACAACATGGGTGAACTCTGAAAACATTATGTTAACTGACAAAAGGCCATACAGTCATCCCTTGGTTTCCGTGGGGGATTGGTTCCAGGACCCCTAGTAAACATCAAAATCTGCGGGTGCTCAAGTCCCTTATATAAAACAGTGTAGAATGTGCATATAACCTACACACATCCTCCTGTTTAATTTAAATCATCTCTAGATTACTTATAATAACCTAATACAATGTAAATGCTATGTAAATAGTTGCCAGCACATGACAAAGTCAACTTTTGCTTTTTGGAACTTTCTGGAATTTTTTTTCCAAGTATTTTCTATCAGCGGTTGGTGGAATCATGGATGAGGAACCTGCAGATTCAGAGGGCCAACTACATATTATGTGATTCCAGTCATACGAAATGTCCAGAATAGGCAAATCCATAGAGACAGAAAGTAGATTCTTCGCTTCCTGGAGAGAAGGAGAGCAATGTGGAGTGATAGTCAATGATGGATACAGGGTTTCATTTCAGGGTGATAAAAACATCCTGGAATTAGATAGTGGTGATGGTTGTACAACCTTATGAATATACCAAATGCAACTGGATTTTACACTTTAAAGGGGTGAATTTATAGTATGGTAGTTATATCTCATTTTTTGGCGGGGAGGGATGCAAAAACCCTCAATGTACAAGTTCAGGAATAGATAAGAAACAGCCAAAGAGGGAATTCATGAATTTGAAGATGGCTCAGCTAATAAGGAGGGTTTGTTTTAATAGGGGTTGGAGATTTGCCAACAGAAGAGTATCTTCAATTTGGGGCTTCTTTATATTCTCCTCTGTATTATACCTTGCCTCCTAGTCCTGTCAGGTAAGGAGCAATCTTACCCTTTTTGGTTAGAGTACCTGGCACAGCAATTCAAACATGGAATGAATGTTTGTTTATTTGTTTGTTTGGGGAGGAAACTAATATTTCTCTGGGTAAATGCAATAGGGGTGTGTGTGTGTGTGTGTGTGTGTGTGTGTGTGTGTGTGTGTGTACTTTCCTATAACAGCAAATAGTTGGCAGTAAGTAGAAAAGGAAAACGTTCAGAGTGGAAAAAGAAAAAAGGTAGGCTGAATAATGTCATCCCCTCCCCTCAAAAGATAACTCCATCCTAATCCCTAGAAACTTATATGGGCAATAAAACAGCAACTATGATTAGGTTAAAGTCTTGAGATGGGGAGAGATACTGATGTTCTGGGTGGACCCTAAATGTAATCACAATTTGTCTTTGTAAGAGGAAGCAGAGAGAGATTTGACTGCAGAAGAGGAGAGGGTAATGTGAGCAGAGATGAGAGTGATTCACTTTGAAGACAGAGAAAGGGGCCACAAACCAAGGAATACAGGTAGTCACTAAAAGCTGAAAAAGTCAGGAATGCAGATTCTCCCCTAGAGCTTTCAAGAGGAATCAGCCCTGCCAACTTGATAGCCCAGTAAGACTCCTTGAAGACATCTGGCTTCCAAAATGGCTGAGAGTAAATTTTTGTTAAGTCACCAAGTTTGCAGTAATTTATTACAGCAGCAACAGAAAACTAATACAAAAGGTAAGTAGAAGAAGAGGAATAATTCCTCCTTGAGAAAAACAAAGGAAACTGACACCAAAACATACAAGGGCATTAGAATTACTTCCCAGATTGGCATGAGAACTGCCTCCCAGTTTGCAGAGGAGAACGCTAAGGAGATTTGGATGAGAGGGTTGATGAAGTCAGGTGGGTGCAAACAAAACGGGTTGTCATGTTCAGAAAGAGGCTACCCTGAACACAACTAAAGCAGTAGAACCATGTGTGTTAGAAAGCAGGATCTGGAAAAACTTGTAATGTGCAAGGAATCCCCTTTGTTCATTCATTATATATAAAATATATGTATGTATTGAGCATTTACTATATGTCAGGTCCTGTACTTAATGACATTCATAATGGTTCTCAGGACTTTTCCTATCAGAAGCATTTACACAATGACACCAGGAAACAGGTACTAACACACCTGTCTAAACTGTCGAGCTATCTAAACACTACCATGTAAAAGCACTTGTGTTTCTGTCACTGCAGTTGTGTAGTAAAGTGGATTACCTTTATTTACTCAGCTCTGACCTCTCATTTCAAGGCTCTTTGTCTTGGCCTGTTTGCAGGTATTTTAAGCAGTTAAAATCCAAGGTCAAACACTACCTCACTATCCGTTAATGTTTTGTGTTCTATGTCTTGAATATAATTGCTCTGCCTTTGGCTTGGTTCTCCCTAGAGCCAAGGTTCAGTTGCAGTTCTTTCTCTGGAAAGCAAATATACTATAGAATTTTTGAACTAGAGGTTACCTAAACATCATCCAGTCCAACTCCTCAATTTACAGATGTCACGAGTGAGATTCAGTTGGTTCTAATGACTCTTCTATGCCCTCAGCCCGGGAATGGCAGGGCCAGGGCTAGAACCCAGGCCTCGCATCTCCCAGTCCGAGGACTCTCTCACAGGCTGTCCACTTTTAAGTACAGAGCTCTAAGTCTGAGGGCTTGGTTTCATATTTTAATTAAATCCCCAAGCTATTATCATATGAAAAACCTAGCAACCTTATCTCTTTAAAGAATCAGACTTTCAGCTTAAAACCAATACAAACTACGTGTAATGAAGACAAGTCATATTACCAACACAAGTCAAACTGACTTTTTTTACATTTGCATCACATATATTTAAAGTGGCTGATTTGGGGCTACTGAACAGATAAATTTTTTTTTTAAGTTTAAATAAACTGAATTTAAAATTTTTAAATCTAAGCCTCAATATTAATAAAAAGGAAATGCAAACTACAACAATGAAGATAGCATATTTCACCTATCATATAGAAAAGTGTTTTTTTTTTCTCTCTCTCTCTGTTTCCAGAGTAGGAAGAAATGGGCAGTCTTCACACAAGAATGATGAAAGTAAATAAAACTTCTCTAGAGAGCAGTTTGGATGTGTGTAGCAACGTCCTTAAAATGTACAAGCAACCCTTTAACTTAGCAATTTCACTTCTAAATATTTCTTAAGCACACACACAAAAAAAGACTTATGAGTAATCTAGAAGGACAGCAACAGACTGGAAATAACTTAAATGCTCAACAATGGGTGACTGTTAATTATGATACATCCATGCATTGTAATAAAGTATAAGATCGGTAAAAACCACCTACTAGAAGAACATTTAATATCAGAAATTTCCATGATGAATTAAGCAACAAAAAGTAGGTCATAAAATAAGATGATGATGACAGTAATGCTAACATGAAAGTACAGGTGCTTATATAGACACACACACAAAGATTATAAAGACATGCAAAATGTTAAGGATGGTTTTTTTTCCCCTTGGGCTTTTTAGTATTTACGCATTTTCTAAAATACATAGATTTTTTTTTCCTTGGACAGAAGAAAAATCTAATCAGTGTATTTTAAAAATCGTGTTCCCTTTAACCTTTCCCAACTCCTACATACATCCACTTTTCATTCATGGACTCACTACAACCCTGAGACTCCCCAGGGGCTCCCCTGCTGTGATCCCCTGCAGGTGATCTGGACAATCCTGCAGGCCTTCCTCCCACACCAGGAAAACCAATGAAAACCAGAACAGAAAGCCCCTCTCCTGGGATGCCACCTCACGTCCTGGCTGTTCCAGGCAGGGAGACCCACACTTGGTTGTGAATGATCTTGGGCACTGCTCTCAGGCTCCTGGTCTTAACTCAAATTCCCAATGTTGGGACTTCCCTGGCGGTCCAGTGGTTAAGACTCGGCGCTTCCACTGCAGGGGGCGCTGGTTCCATCCCTGGTCAGGGAACTAAGATCCTGCATGCAGCGCGGTGCGGCCAAAACAAACAAATGAACAAAAAGTTCCCCATGTTTCCTCAAACCCCAACTGAGTTCAGAACCCTCCCCCTGACCCCCTGAAAACTCCAAGTCTGCCCAAGCTTGCCCTTCAGTACTCTGTAATCTCTAGGGCAGTGCTTTTCAAACTGAGAGTTGCGATGTGTTAATGGACGGGGAAAATCAATTCAGTGGGTCCTGGCCAACATCTTTTCAACCAAGATAAAAGTCCCTCCTTCTGGGGAGGGGAATCAGGCTCCCTGCACTCACCTGCTTTTTCTGCCTTCCTCTGGGACATCACCTAAGTAAGTCCACTACAGGCTACAGCTACTTCTGAGTTGCTACTGGTCTAGAAAGGTATTTACGACACTTTGTTGAGTAAACACAATGTCTGACATTATCCTATTTCTGTAAATAAACAGAATAAATAAATATATTAAGAGAGAATACTGGAAGTACAGGAAAGCATTCAACAAAATGTTTAACACAGTTATCTCTTGGTATATAGGGTTGTGAGAACTTATTTTCTCTTTTCGCCATTTTTAAAATTTTCCAGTGCTCAACATCGCTAAGAATTAGAGAAATGCAAACCAAAGCTACAGTGAGGGACTTCCCTGGTGGTGCAGTGGTTAAGAATCCGCCTGTCAATGCAGGCGACACGGGTTCGAGCCCTGGTCCAGGAAGATCCCACATGCCACCGACCAACTAAGCCCGTGCGCCACAACTACTGAGCCTGCGCTCTAGAGCCCGTGAGCCACAACTACTGAGCCTGTTTGCCACAACTACTGAAGCCCAAGTTCCTAGAGCCTGTGCTCCGTAACAAGAGAAGCCACCGCAACGAGAAGCCCACTCGCCGCAACTAGAGGAAGCCCGTGTACAGCAACGAAGACCCAACACGGTCATAAGTAAATAAATAAATTTATTTAAAAAAACCTGACACCAGTCAGAATGGCCATCATCAAAAAGTCTACAAACAATAAATGCTGGAGAGGGTATGGAGAAAAGGGAACCCTCCTACCCTGTTGGTGGGAATGTAAATCAGCACAGCCATTATAGAGAACAGTATAGAGGTTCCTTAAAAAACTACAAATAGAGTTACCATACGATCCAGTAATCCCACTCCTGGGCATAGACCCAGAGAAAATCATAATTCTGAAAGATTCATGCACCCCAATGTTCACTGCAGCACTGTTTACAATAGCCAAGACATGGAAGCAACCTAAATGTCCATCTATAGAGGAATGGATAAAGAAGATGTGGTACATATATACAATGGAATACTACTCAGCCATAAAAAAGAATGAAATGCCATTTGCAGCAACATGGATGGACCTAGAGATTATCACACCAAGTGAAGTAAGTCAGACAAAGAAAGACAAATATCATATATCACTTACACGTGGAATCTAAAAAAAGTGGTACAGAAGAACTTATTTACAAAACAGAAACAGACTCAGACCTAGAAAACAAACTTACGGTTACCAAAAGGGAAAGGTGGAGGGGCGGGATAAATTAGGAGTTTGGGATTAACATATACATGCTACTATATATAAAATAGATAATCAACAAGGACCTACTATATAGCACAGGGAAAAGATTCTGAAAAAGAATGGATATATGTATATGTATAACTGATTCACTTTGCTGTACACCTGAATCTAACACAACATTGTAGATCAACTATACTTCAATATAAAATTAAAATTAAAAAATTTCTATATTAAACATATATTACTTGCATGATTTTTAAAGCATTGTTACTATTTCTGTATTATTATTACTCTTTCTATATGAAGTGCTCTCCTAGGGCCTTCACATTACCTGTAATTACTGGGTTCAAATAATGGATAAAAGAGGAGATATGAGACAGATGTCAGCATCGCTTGATGCAGAATCTTTTAGGCCTCTAAGACCATGTTGCTAAAAGCCACGGTGTGGAGAATAGGAGAGTGGCCAACATCTAAATAAGTGATCACCCAAGTGATGACCAGGCCACTAGAAAGCCTGGTGGGAGGAAAGAACACAGACAGAAGGCAGATAAACCTAGGCTCAAACTGCAACTCCACTGTGACAAGTTACTTTGCTGTTTCAAGCCTCAGTATTCTCATCTGTGAAATGGGGATGATATGATGAACCTTTCAAAGTATATCCCATTTGAAGTGGAGAATTTCTAGTAAATTCAGTACACGCTGAGTGGCATGGAGTAGGACTACAAACAAAACCAATGTCTTTCATCACTGAGAACAGGGGAAGTCAAGGAGGGAAGGCCAAAAGAAATAATCATATTTGCCTGCTACTGTTTAACCTTTTTAAACGGCAATTTCTTAAGAAAGGGAGGAAATGCCCACCCTGTGAGTGGGAGGGAAAGGCAGGAGAGTCAGGGGCGGGCAAGCAGCACAGGGCCCAGCACATGGACAGCCCTGGAGGCCTTAATTACACCCTCTTGGCCTTGGCCTTGGTCTGCACACGTTCCACCAAGTTCTCTGGAAAATGCTTTATAGGGGCTTCCTGAGGACAGTTATTACCCAGTCTCACCCCTAAGCCCAAAATGATTCCACAAATATTTGAGCTTCTACCACTGATGGAGCACTGTCCTCATACACAGAGGAGAGGAGGGAGATGAAACAGAGTTTAGTTTCAAAGTCTGACGAAGTATACACACACGCCAAGATAGAATGAGTAATTTGGGACACAAGCTTCACAAGGGAGATGTAAGAGCTACAGGAACGCGTGCCTCCTGCTGGGAAACGAGGAAAGCTTCCAGGGAAAGAGGGCAACTCTGCTGCACCCGAAAGTCAGAATGGGGTTTTAGCAGGTTCTCCACAGAGGGATCCTCATGCCAGAGAGGGCACAGCACGAACAATGAGTGACCCAAAGGCAAAGGGTGTGTCTCGGCAGGAGCAGCCCACTCGGGCCAACACAGGACAACTACTGAGGAGTAAGACTACCACCAACGACAATCACATCAGTAACCAACCAGTAATCGTGGGTATTATAAGGAGCAGTGAAAGAAAACGTGGAGGACTCCAATGTCAGGGTGACCTTCTGGACTAGCGGGGATGCGCTGAGCATGGGGAAGTGATGTGATTAGAGCTGTGCTTCTGTGAGATTAATGTGGCCACTATGCAGGCGTCAAATTTGCAGGGAGAGAGACTTCCGGCCAGAGGTCGGGAGACTATTGCAACAGTCCAGACCCTGATGGTTAGGGTTAGAGCGGAGACTGCAGTCACGCAAGGAGACTACAGGATGCAAACAAAAATAAATAAGGATGCAATCTGACTAGTAATTTCCAGGATAATTTAACTCTAGTCTTAACACAAGCACAAATATCTATAAGAAAAGTGGGGAAAGGTCAGCTCTAGCTACTGACTTCTTACTTTGGTGCTCAGTGGATGCCACTCCACATTCCACCAAAGAACAGCATCCTGTCCTGAAAAAAGCCTTGAAAGGCAGAACAGTGGTCCCAAAACACGAAAAAAGAAAATCCAGAACTCCCATTTGCCATGCAAGCCTCGGAAACAATTCAGAGCAGTATGTACTTCCAACTCTTGATGGAGGGTTGTGACCACACTTAATGACAAAATTATAAACTCCAGAGAATTTCTTTCCCCTGAAATAGTTTCCCATCTCCAGGGAACTATTCATGTCTAAAGTTCCTGATCAGACCTAGGCCTGGCCCGGAGGCCCCAAGTCATCTTAGATTTCTTGCCTTAGGTGATAGGAGACAGGGCAGCTGAGGTGAACGTTTCCTACCACCAAGAGTAGCCACTAAAGAATGTCAGCTGGAGATTTCAACAAGCAAATCTTAGTTAACAATCAGGAAAGGGGAAGTACAAAGGGGAGGGGGAAAGAATGGAAAACAAACCGCATAAAATAAACGATGGTTTTAATGCTTTGGACTAGGGGATCAATAACACTGGAAAGAGAGATGGAAAGCACAGAAGGGTGGGAACCACGTTCTAGGTCCAGGGAAGGATGTTTCAAGGAACGCATTACGCAGACACGCTGCAGGCCAAGGGACCATCATGCGTGCTCCCTGGACAAGGCAGACACGCATCCTCCTTCCCACCAGAAAAAGGCCCAGGTGACATGTCCAGCAGAGGCCTCGGCGTATTCATAGCAGCCACCTCTATTCTAGGGGTGGCTAGCTCATTCCTAGCACCCAGGAAGGGTGAGATAAGAAGACAGTTTTCTCCTAGAGAGTATTAGTAAGAATTAAGCCAAGTGAAAAAGAAGCGCTTCCTCTCAACTACTTGACAGCCCTTTAGAAAGCTCTGGAGAGGAGAGGTACGACGGTGGTGAAAAATGAGCAGGACCACACTTGTGAATTTTCCAAGGAAATTTACTTCTTCTACTCCAAGAAACCAAACTTTAAAATCTTAAGCATTTTAAAGGAAGAATTTCCTCAAAATATATTAGATTGAACCATAAGCAATCAGCATTTTTGTAGGTCAAAAACAGTCAAATATTAACAATTTCATGTGACTGAATCGCACTACATGCCTTCCAACTTTTTCTACAGCAGAGACAGGCAAATTTTTTCTTAACAGACCAGACTGTAGATATTTTAGGCTCTGAGGGCCAAGAGGCAAAACAGATTATGTAGGTAACCATTCAAAAACATGAAAACCATTGTTAGGCCCTACAAAAACAGGCATGGGCTAGATCTGGCCCATGGGTCACGCTTTGCCAGTCTCTGTCTTACAGTATGACAAGGGTAAACTTTTTCTGATAATGTTCACTATAAAAATGGCTGGGGCTTCCCTGGTGGCGCAGTGGTTGAGAGTCCGCCTGCCGATGCAGGGGACGCGGGTTCGTGCCCCGGTCCGGGAGGATCCCGCATGCCGCGGAGCGGCTGGGCCCGTGAGCCATGGCCGCTGAGCCTGCGCGTCCGGAGCCTGTGCTCCGCAACGGGAGAGGCCACAGCAGTGAGAGGCCCGCGTACCGCAAAAAAAAAAGAAGGCTGACTTTAGAGTAATACAGTGATGCCCTTGGAGGATACGAAAGGCTATCAATGAAAGCCACTGTTCCCATCCCAGCCGGCTCTATCGCTGATGGTTGGTCTGAGCCCCCAGGCTGCTGTCAGCGCTCCCTTCCGCTGCTGCTTCTTCCTACCGATCTGGCTTATTTTAGAAGCAGTTGCCTGCGGGAGGGTTTGAGGATGGTTCTAACTTTTCTACGAAGAAAAAAGAAAAAGAAATGTACAAGGAAATGGGGCTTAACGGTAACTGTGAATAACCATTAACTACAGAAAGGATAGGGGAGCAAAGGCACTCTGAGGAATTACCCCAAACACACCCCTGATTTGAACCGCAAATTCCAGAGGTCCAAAGGGCAGCAACAAAAACAGGTAAATACCTAAACAGCGGGCCCAAGGCCGAAAGACTAAAGGCGGCAAAAAATAAGTTTGAGACAGACTATGCTTTGTAGAAATAAGAGAGATCATTAAATGGGCGATCATCATTTTCCTCCTAAGTTATCAGGGTAGAGCCAAATAGGAAAAGGCTGCATTTGTAGCCACTCCCAAAAGACTACTGTTGGGAAAACTTAACTGTTGTGAGACATAGAAAGTCATCACTGAGGGAATCAACAGCTTCCTCCCATGGAGAATGTTAAGAAATTAGAGTCGGGGGACTCTCTCGCCAACATGTATTCAACAATGACATACCCTGAGGACCTCTTCTGGGTCCATGAATTTTTTTATTGCAAAAGAATTTTTTAAATCACTGGGAAATGTTTCTTATGGCATTGCTATTGTTTCAAATGTTATATATTGTGATGAAAAAGGAAAACTTAAACAAACAAACAGAACCTGTATGTGAGTAGATGCGCTGAAACAGAAAAGGGAGATTGCTGATATACACTTCTGGTCTGTCTTATAAGGCCACTGAATTATAAAAATCCTAATTTAAATAACATTTCTCATCATTCAATATTAAAAACTTACCCTAGAGCGGATCCATTCTCCTGCATTTCTAAACACTGTCATGTATATCTTATAAACCTTCACCAGTTCAGTAGCCTGCAATATTCTACACTGAAAATTAAAGGGAAAAAAAAAAAAGAGAGACAAATCCCATACATACATGAGCTGCCTGGATAACAGTGAGCCTCTGGGTACCGTCTGCCCATAGCGACCAGTCAGCACATTATCAGGGGCCCCGGCAGTTTCCAAGTACTCAGGAAAGACTGAGATGTTTAAGCTGTGGTACGGGGAGGGGGAGACAAAAAGAAAGTAGAAATTAAAAAACAGATTTAGGATAATGATTGCATATTTTCATTCAAATGCTGATGACCACAAATTTCCAGATAACCAGGTTTATGAATTATTCATAGTCACATCCGAGATGAAGTCTCCCTGTCACTGTTGGCAGGCCCAGAGCACGTTGACAATTATTAGCATGTGGCCGCTATACTAAGTGTGACAGAAGCGCATGTCGCTGCAAGTCTATCCATCAGGGCTGGCCCTCACTGGCCCTCTTTATTTATTTATTTATTTATTGGGCCACACCACGTGGCATGTGGGATCTTAGTTCCCTGACCAGGGATCAAACTGCACTCCCTGCATTAGAAGCGCAGAGTCTTAACCACTGGACCGTCACTGGCCCTCTTTAGAGGACCAGATAACCCCACCCACACTGACGCTTTTTCATCTCACTCTTCCTTAACGTCAAGGAATAGCACTAGCCTGGTTCTTTGTTGTGACATCTAAACTGATATTCTGTAAAAAAAAAAAAAAAAAAAAAAAAAAAAAAAACTCTAAAAGCTTGAAAGGAAAAACTAAATTTTCTACATTGGGTAGCAAAGACATCAAATTAATTTTTTTTTAACTTTTCATTGAAGTAGAACATAAATATAGAAAAGGACACATACCACACACCGACAGCTCAATGAATTTTCCTACACTGAACACACCAGATCAAAACCCAGAACATTACCAGTACCCCAGAAACCTCCTTCGTGCCCCCTCCTAAAGGTACTATTACGCATAGATTACTTTTGCCCTTTTTTGTAGACATCAAATTGATTTATTGTCCTTATCAAGTCTTCACTTAAAAAATATATGTTAGGGCTTCCCTGGTGGCGCAGTGGTTGAGAGTCCGCGTGCCAATGCAGGGGACGCGGGTTCGTGCCCCGGTCCGGGAAGATCCCACATGCCGCGGAGCGGCTGGGCCCGTGAGCCACGGCCGCTGGGCCTGCGCGTCCGGAGCCTGTGCTCCGCAACGGGAGAGGCCACAGCAGTGAGAGGCCCGCATACCACAAAACAAAAACAAAAACAAAAAAAAAAAACATACATTGAACGCCTCCTATACATGAAGCACCATCCTAGGCATGGGCGCTACAAAGAACAATAAGGCACTGTCTCTGTCTTTAAGGAAAGCAGAGTCTAGTGGGACCAAGAAACACACACAGCTGACCCCACAGGACAGTGGGACGAGCACAGTGACAGAGACACATGGCAAGCAGCCCAGAAATGGAGAAGTCGGGGAAGGCTTCCAAGTACCAGGGGTGCCTGGCATGTCCTCAGGCTGGGCAGGACTTAGCCAAGCGGGGACTGGGAGACAAGACAACGGAAGAGGCAGGAGTAAGAAAACTGCCTGGTGTATTCAGTGTTGCTGGGCTCTCTAGAGTGAGGCCAGGAAAGAAGCTGGAGCCCAACTGTAACCCTGTACACATATTCGAGAACTTTTTTTTTTTTTTTTTTGTGGTATGCGGGCCTCCCTCTGTTGTGGCCTCTCCCGTTGCGGAGCACAGGCTCCGGACGCGCAGGCCCAGCGGCCATGGCTCACGAGCCCAGCCGCTCCGCGGCATGTGGGATCCTCCCAGACCGGGGCGCGAACCCGGTTCCCCTGCATCGGCAGGCGGACGCGCAACCACTGCGCCACCAGGGAAGCCCCGAGAACTTTATACTAGTTGCAGACAGCCACTGATGGATCAGATCTGGGTTTCAGATGCATTACTCTCTCTCTGGATAGATTCAAAGAGGGCAGAGTAGCGGCAGGGAGACCAGTTAGGCTGGAGAGGAAGGGTGAAAATTAGGGCAGTGGAGGTAGGTGGGGAAGGGATAAGGAGAGAAGAATTAGTACTTGGGAAACATCCAGACACTAAAAGCAGAACAACATGGTACCTGACTACATGTGGGTGGACGGCAGTGACAAGTGAGGAAGAGAATACTAGTGCATTAACAAGTTTAATAAGGAAGACAACGGGTTTAGTTTGGTGCATTAGAAATTGAGATGCAGAAGATTCGAGTGAGGACGACCAGATATTCTTCAGAGTGAGGCTTGGGGAAGAAACCTGAGCAAAACGTAAAGGCACAGAAGTGGTCACTACATAGAAAGTAGCAGAAATCAGATTAGCGGGTGATATCACTGAAGGAACATGGGGTAGAGAGAGAAGACTGGAGGATTAGTGCCAAAAGCAGAACCGTAGAGACAATGACAGAACCGGCAGAGGAAAAAGATCTTCTGAAAAGGACCAAGGAAGAAAGGCAGAGAGGTACCATGGAATACAATGAGATGAATACAGTTAAGAAATGAAAACTATAGCTTTGGCTTTGACACTTAAGCAGTCACTGGCCACCTTGACTGAAGGTGGTTTCACTGAAGTGGTAGAGGCAGTGATAACAGAGCAAGTCAAAGAAGAGAAAGGAGAACGAACAGTTGTTGAAAGACACTGGTGCTAATTAATGGAAGTCCATACTGACAGCAGTAGAGATGGAAAGGTTGAGAGTTCAAGAGGGAGGAGGTAAGGATGGAATAAAATCCCAAAGGAGGTGGGGGAAAAGGGTCAGGAGTACAAACAAAGGGCCTGACCTTGAAGAGGAAGGGGGAATTCATAACCCTCTTATATTAGAAGTATATTAGACTTAGAGGAGTGAAAACAAATCTGGTTATAGTTAAGTTTGTAGGTAACAGCACTAGGATGTTACAGGTAATAGACTAAATGACATCAGTATTGTAGATAAATAGCTGCCATGGTTCTTTGCTAGGAATAAGTTGACACATAAATGGTTTGATGACATAGATCTTGAAAATCTTGGTTTCTGGCATGCTACCCTGTTGTAAGTAGTCTGACCCTGTTTTAAGGTAAATAAACATATACGCCAGTACATATCAAGGTGGGAAGGGGCATTTGCGAGATAGGCACACCCACAGTAGAACTTATTAGTAGTACCAAAAAAAATAGCATACAAGCAAAAGATTCAGAAGAACACTCTCTTAAAATGATCTTTGGTCCCCGGTGCCAACCTTTCCAAAGGTTTACATATAGTTTCATTAAATGAAACCACTACCCACTATCGTACAAGGCCTCTTAAGATGCTTCAATTCAAAGATTCTTTCTAGCATGACTAACCTAATGAGAATGAAGAGTCAGACATCTTAAAGAAAAGGCAAAAAGAAGAGGAGAGTGGAGCTGGCAGCGGTTTCCTAGCGAAACGTCCCTTAAGACAGCAGCCAGTCATCACACTCCATCTCCTGCCCACTCTTTCGCCTCAGGTTTTTGTGAATCCGGAAGTGGGTGGAGTGACTTAGCTCTTGGAAAGCACTCCAATGATGCCAAAAGTAGCAAGCCTCATTAGAAAATCTAATGCAATGGAAAACACCTTGAAAAGCAGATTTTCTGTTCTCTAGGCAGCCTTTGTGATCTCACAAACTCCGAGGCTGCTCCAGGGTTGTTTGTCTATTCTGGTCACATGAACATGTCTCCAGGCCATCTATGGAAGATGACAGAATTTTAGAATTCTAGATAAACACATCATTATCATCCTTGAAGTCAGCCAGGACTGAGATGGTTCCAGAGCCATCAGATGACTACTCACTGGGCCATTCATCTTTGTATCCCTGGGGCACAGGAGATAGAGCAAGCAGTCCATAAATATGGAATCAATCGATAAACCAAGACATAAGCGAAGAGTTCTCACAACGAGGAGGTAAAGAGGCCAATTAAATGGTGAGAACAGAATTAGTCTTTCTATTCCTTCCTTTCCCACCCTAACTGACTCAGAGCCAAGCCGCAAATTGCACTCAACTGCATTTACTTTCCTCTTCACAGAAGAACGTCTCTATGAACTCATAAATAAATATTGTGTGTTAAGAGAAATCAGAAATCATGAAATTATGAAAAACAGGATACCTCTTAAGTGGGAAAATAAGTAGGTGCGAACATTTTGAGCATACAAAGAAACAGAAATTGCCCACTTTACATCTATCTGCCTTCTTTGTTATCCTTTGGTGTGAAGGACAGACCCATTATTACTTTAACAGCAGGGTGCCTCTCCTCCCAGCCGCGCATTCACACAGCAACCGGCTCAGCTTCAACCCACTGGGCAACAGATCCTAATGAGATAATCAAGTCTCGCTTCCTTAAAAATTCTGATCCTAACATATATTTATATTATGCATCATCTCATTTCTTTTATAATGCATAAGCTCTAAGGTATCACTGATCACACTGAACACATTTGACACACGACAAGAAGTGCATTGTAGTATTGTTTGGAAACAACTTTAGGGATAAAGTTCCCAAAAGTGAGGAATAGTGGGGTTGTTGTTTAGTTTATTAGTATGTACTATGTGACATTTTTCTGAACTGTTAAAAAATAACTCTGTCCTGAAACATCCAATCTGTTTCTGCCCATCTGAACAGCAATATATGGAGAAGGAAACAGATCTTTGAGACTGCCATCCTTTTTCCTATTCTTGATTAAGAATCTAGGAGACCAAGATGAACAATACACCATTCACTTGAATGCAAGCCACCAAGGGGAGGAAAGGAATATTTATGCCAGTGCACAAAGTGTTTAGTGTGCAACTTTTTAATTACTATATTTATGGTATTATCCATAATATATTCACTAACACAAATGCTCTACAGGGACATTAATCCTCAACAAATACATCAATGCTTCCCTCCTCTCCTCCAAATTCTTATTATGCTGATATGGGGCAAAAATGCCAAGAATTCTCTCCGAAATAAACATTTCATGTCAACAATCACTGTTCTACTATCTCCCTTTCTGTTTTATAACATAACAACTCTATTTAAGTATTTGCTATTAACCTAAAAGACATATTTGTAAGCAAAATATTGTTTAAAGGGCTTTGTTTAATGTTACATCTTTTTTTTTTTTGTGGTACGCGGGCCTCTCACTGCTGTGGTCTCTCCCGTTGCGGAGCACAGGCTCCGGACGCACAGGCTCAGCGGCCATGGCTCACGGGCCCAGCCGCTCCACGGCATGTGGGATCTTCCCGGACCGGGGCACGAACCCACGTCCCCTGCATCGGCAGGCGGATTCTCAACCACTGCGCCACCAGGGAAGCCCGTAACATCTTTTTTGATATGAAAGCTGGTTCAAGCTACTAAAAAAGTTGATTATGTTCTAAATAACATATTCTGTAACTCATCAAATTATAAGTCTCTGTATCACTCTGCACTTACAGTACTGTATAATTTCTGCTTTTTAGAAACCTCAATGGGTAAGGCATTGAGGATGATGAAGAGTTTCATAATGGCTGAAGGATGACTCATCTAAGTAATAAAATGGGTTTAATTTCAACCATACTGGATTTTTTTTTTCCCTAAAAGGTAATGCCTTCTCAGAGAATCCAGAATGTGATTAGGCTTTGGTGACATAGGATCATCAATATGACTATCAATTATCATGCTCTGTTAGAACATTGAGAACACTATCTCTGAGGAAAAGAAGCTGGCCCAGTGGATACTAGGCAGATGTTGAGTTTCTACCACCGTGATGAGACCTAGATGGGGAGTTCCCACCAAAGCAACAGGACACTCTGAGAATCAAAGGGAAGAGATTGATGAAATTCAAACACCAAGGAAAAGGAGAGCCAAAGGTGAAATCTAAGTCACAGATCCAGGTCTAGAGCCAAGTGGAGTCAGGATGTGAGTGGAAGATGAATGGATGAGATAGAGGGACAGGGCATAGGACTGGCTTTATGTTGTGCTGCTGGTAACCAGACTGACCTTGCCTAGAGTGGCCAGTGGCAAGACAACCTTTCCAGGCACAGAGGGATGTCTGTTCCTCTACTCAAAGGTTGCTGACTGCTATATTTTGGGAGATATTTTTGCCTACCTTTCATAGTTTGGTTATGTCCTCTCCCTTGCTGTCAAGAGTTGAGTCTCATTGCTTTTAGAGTATCAACCTTTCCCTTCCTCAAGTCAGCTATGATTTTGGAAACCAAATAAAACTAAAAAGCATAAGAGAATTAAAACTTAAAAACCAAGCTCCAGATAAGTTCTGAAGGACACAGTACACAGACTCTGAACCCATACTGGGGCAGGTGAGATGTCTTTTTTGTTTATCCCTTGGTTCTTATAGAATTCAAATCATATTCCTTAAGTAGGACTTGCACGAAGTCATTTAGTACAGACACAGCCAAACCTAAAACATGCCCTGGGGTGTTATTTGTAAGTGACTGCGGTTATATTTCAAGTACTTCTTTTAGAGAAACCCAATAAGTTGAATATCCAGGAACACAACCGAACCAATTGCTCTGATGTGAAGTACCTGGGGAAATGTGGGAATAAACTCAAAAGCTGGAGAAGGGAGGGCTTTGTCACTGGATAAGTAAGTGGCTGTGAGCAAGTCAATTAGCCTTCTACTCCCATCTGTAAAATGGGTTAATGATACCTACCTTGCAAAGGTATGAAGAACAAATGAAAGGTTCAGACGATACCAACAAATGTAAACTAGACCTTAATTAAGTGGAAACGCACTACATAACCCCCTATGACACACAGATCTTTATTTAGAGCTGAGAAAGTCATCTGCCTAGTGGTTCCTATCCAGTTCTCACCAACTCATATGATAAGATCCTCTTCCCAAATTATTTTCAACAACTTTCCTTTTGGTTAATAAATAAAATGCTTTCAACTTAACTGTTTAAATAGGAAGTAAGTATTACTGCATTTTCAGGTAAAAAAACTAGAATGTAAAACTTCCCCCCATTATGATATTCCCACTTTGTTTCTTCCTCAACTTTTTCTTATTCAAATGATTTCTTTTCCCATTTTTCTTTATTGAATCCTTGCTTGCTCACTGTAAGTTATGCCCTTGTAATAACAGTAACTACCAGCTTTATGTTATTTAGCAGTTTACAAGACACTTTCACATACAATACCTTATTTCCCTTAAACTACTTTTACTTTCTTCCCTTTATTTTTACCTTGCTCCACTTTCCAAAACACAAATAAGACTTCCTAAAATCAGCAAAGAAGCAATTTTTCTCCTTCCGACTGCCAACACATTACACAATACTTGGCAGAGTTGTCTAAAGCAAGTTAGACTATATACAGTATACCTAAATCCTGACACATCCAATTCTTCTTGAAGATTATTTTTTTCTCCCCTGGTGATGATCTTTTGAAGTTAAAATACAGTGAAAATTATGTAAATGTACCACCATGTTAAAATAAGACAGGAAAATCTCTTTAAGAATCATCAAAAATAGTAAATGAAAAATAAGAGAGAAAGAAGAGGTAAAAAGATTTACAAAGAGAAAAAGAAAAAGCACAAAGTTGATGTTGTTTTGGCTTCCAGGAAAATCTCCATTATCTATCTCACCAGACCTATTTTTCTCCAAGCTCTGCATTAAATAATCTGATCATTAAATCTGTGAAAACTACAAGGGATGACCCCATCTCATTAAAAAAAGATGATCTTTTGAGTTATGACCATGAGAAAGAGCATCTATTTCTGGTTTTAAGGACAGAAGTACTTCCTGCTTCTTGCTCAGAGGCAGCGACACTTCTAGTAAGCTTTAGCACAGAACAGATGCCTGGCACCCTTCACCTATCATGATGAAAACAGGGACCTTCAAATAGAAATATTTCCTCTCAGAAGCTCTACATACTTTCAACCTTGACCAACAAAGAACATGAGGTGTCTGAAACAGGAAAATATTAATTCTACCATATGAAGGTAAACATTTTTTTTTAAAAGGATTCTGTAAGCTCTAGGGTGGGAATCAGATCATATTCCCCTATATTCATTCAAACCCTACAGGACACAAAAAGCTTTAAAGTTTGAATTGGCTTTCCCTTTGCTTTACAATGGTTGAATAAGGCCCATAGTAATTTTACAGTAATTCTTTTTTTTTTTAATTTATTTTATTTATTTTTGTCTGCCTTGGGTCTTCTTTGCTGCACGCGGGCTTTCTCTAGTTGCGGCGAGCGGGGGCTACTCTTGGTTACGGTGCACAGTCTTCTCATTGTGATGGCTTCTCTTGTTGCGGAGCACAGGCTCTAGGCGTGTGGGCTTCAGTAGTTGTGGCACGCGGGGCCAGTAGTTGTGGCTCACGGGCTCTAGAGCGCAGGCTCAGGAGTTGTGGTGCACGGGCTTAGTTGCTCCGCGGCATGTGGGATCTTCCCGGACCAGGGCTCGAACCAGTGTCCCCTGCATTGGCAGGCGGATTCTTAACCACTGCACCACCAGGGAAGCCCTACAGTAATTCTTGACATACCTTAATACATTAAACATTATTTAAAAAATCAGTTGTTAATGTTAAAATTGGAGAACTAATAAAATTTAAGGAAAAAGTTGAAAGAGAGGTCATATTTGGTCCTGATTCTGCTGTGGTGTTTACATGTTCAATAATGTAAGCCTTTGGCACATTATTAAATCTTCTGCATTTTACAAGAGATATTCTGAGATTTTATCCTAGGAATGGAGAAAGATATCATGGTCTGACATTCTTCTATAGAATCTACAGAGATGCTTCATGGAAACTCAGAATACACCTGGGACCACCACATAAAATGGTACTTAGAAAAGAATGTTTTTCCAGCTTGGACACAACTCAAGTCAAACTAGTAGGGAATCTATGAAAGACTGACCCAACTGGGTTTATGGCCATGGAAAACCTGAAGGGATGGAAGTCATTTCTTTGAAGTGTTGTAAATTGTGTGTGTTATTCTCGTGACTGGGTTTGAGGTCAGACTTGGAATTTATACCTAAGAAATAACTGACCCTTTTTCCTATTATGTACTCAAATCAAGAAAGGAGGACACCTAGTTCAATTTTGACAGTGAGAGTAACAATCTCTGAATGAAACTGAAAAGTATAGTAAATGGAATCCATCCTAGAGTAACCAAATTAACTCTTCTTTAATGGACCAGACAACCATTTATACAAATGGAAAGAGCAAATCTCAACAGTTCACTGTTAAGGATTTGCAGGATCAAGTAGTGGATTACAATCATGTGCTTAACTGCATTCCCTCCACTAAATGACACCAAATAAGAGGAAGACATAAACTCACAAGAAGAAAGAGAATGGAAAAAGAGAAAAATAATGGAAAAAATTTTTGGAAAATGGAAAGCAGATGGGCAAATGAAGAGTGAATTTTCAAAGCAGGGACAGACAAAACTGAAATGCCTATTAGCAGAACTGACAGAAAGAAGCCAGACAATATGGGGCACAGACCCTTCAGAAAGTACAAAGTCCAGTTACATCTAAAGTGGGGGACGAATGGAGAAGGCAGTGCAGAGATGGCATTGAAAACCGGAGAATTGCTCGTAAGAGATTTTAAGGAGTAAACCTCCAGATCTTTCCTTAGCCATGAAGCTTCTCAACTCTCTCCTTCTGCCTGAGAAGGTCTGGACTCAGGGACACTAGGAAGAGTGACTGGGTGGAGGTACCATTCTGAAACAGAGGACTGAGTCAAAGTGTACACTGAGTGGAGAGACCCACAGCCCCTCCCTTGCTGGGTTTCTAACCAGCCCAAGAAAAGAGATCTACAGTTACCAAAACTAGGGAGAAAGGGGGCTTCTGAAAACAGAAAATCATCCTATGGCAAGTAAGGTCACCAGGTGACATGAGAGAGCCCTGTCAACTTGTTTATGCACAAAGAGCCTCCACATAAATAAAAATGGACAGCAAATGATCACCAGACATGTGATGAAGAGCCTAACGTGACAGACAGGAACTTTAGGAGAAAAGAGAGTCAATGCTGGGAGTGGGTAAAAAACTTCATACACATTATTAAAAAGATACTTGCATCCATAAAGCAAAACAAGAATAGGATGCTATAAAATGGAAATATTATTAGAACAAGAGCTATTAGAAATTAATATTATGATCACAGAAATTAAAAATCCATAGAAGGGTTAGAAGATAATAGAGATTTAAATGCTCCCCAAGAGGAGAACAAAAAAATAGAAGGATAGAGATCAGGGACTTTTTTTTTTTTTTAACAATAAGTAAGTTGGAGGAAAAATACAAAAGGTTCAGCATCTGACAAATAAGAGTTTCAGAAAAGAGAATACAGAAAACAGTGGGAAGAAAATTATCTTCCACCACCTGCCGCAAAAATCATCACAATGGATGGAAAAAGTTACACACCAAGGCACATTATGCTGAAACCTCAGAACATTAGGGGATTAAAAATAAAAGACTCTAAAAGCTCCCCCACTACACGCCTCCCCCAAAAAAGTCACATATAAAGTAACCAGAATCAGAAAAGCATCCAACAATAGCAAAATTGGAAGCGGAAGAAAATGAAGCAAGGACTCCAAAACTCTCAGGGAAAATAATTTCCAACTTTAAATTCTGTATCAATCATATGTGAGGAGAGACTAAGTGATATTTGCACACATGCCAGATCTCCAAAAAATTACATCATACACACTCTTCGTTCTCAAGAAGCAACTGGGCAATGTGCCTCCCCCAAAAGAAAGAGGAAACCAGGAGAGATGCTATTCAGTAAACAGGTCAATCAAGAACTCCTAACATGGTAGTAAAAGAAAATTCCAGGTCAACAGCTGTGCATAAGGCCTTAAGAGCAAACAGTCCAGAAGGGAGCAGGCAAGCAAAGGCTCCCGGAAAAACGTCACACACACCACAGACACACACAAAAGAACTGAGAGCCAAGCCGTTGTGTTTGACCTTGTTTGAGAATTTGGGGATGAATAAGTAGCACATAAATAGAACAGGAAGCCAAAAAAAAAAAAAAAAGATTTTTTTAATATGCTGAACAAGAAAGAAAATAAAATCACAGTACACTGCATAACTCAGCTGTGAAAAATATTTATGGTGAAAATAAATCGAGATATAACTATCTCAGAGAGTGAGAGGCAGGTATTTTAAGGGAGGGAGTATAAAAGAGAGCTAACCCCTTATATTCCTTAATAGAAATTCAATGTTTAATGTCTAAAAAGGAAAAAAAAAATTTCAAGAAACATCATTATAAAAATAATTAGCTACATGGAAGTAAATATCAGAAGAAGAGTTCACTGAATTGAAAGTAGTTGCCTCTGAGAAATGGGAAATGACAATGCAAATAAGCAGGCAGCAACTTGTAAGCTACATATATGTATTACTGCAAATAAAAACACATTTTTAAGAGGCTAGAAACTTATGAATAAAATATATAAACAATCTATAAATCATCTAAGACAAACTGATAATGTGAAGTTTCATTTATATACTATAAATTTTTAAAAAAACAGATAAATCTTAATCTGCTCCTCCTAGTTAATCGAATTGTTAAAATTCTATTTAATGCATTTTATCTTAAAGTCGTAAGGAGCGCACCGTGAGAGGTCAATTATACCTAAATTGTCAAGTGACACCTCTAGCCTTAGTTAACACGCGATGAAAGGGTCCCTGGATACCAGTGCACAAGAGGGAATCCGCCGTCTCAGTTATCATAGAGTGGTCAACTACAGCTTCAAACAGATAAACATGTTGGCCACTCCCCATCTACCAGAGCCCAGATGGTGGTTTCTTATAGTGAAGATTTGTCCTTATAGAGGGAAGAAGAGACTATTCAGCATCTGAACCCCCTTCCTGTATTTGGGAAATTTCTCATCATATGAGTATTGATGAGAGACACACCTTTCAACATAGAGACAAAAATGGCTGGACACTCACCTTGCCAGACTCCCTTGCAGCTAAGGCATGGGACCTAGTCTTGGCCCGACCTGCATCTAAAGCTGGAGACAGGGGCAGGAGGAACTTATCGTGGGTGAGGGCAATGGCAACAACATCTAGTGCCCAGAGGCAGCAAAGGCTGAGGTGACAGAGTTGGTAGCAAGTGTCTGGTCCCAATAGTGTGGTCAGTGTGAACCAGCATGACCCTGTGTTCAGTGACAGGGTCCACCCTGCAAAGAACTAATCATAGCATATGACCTTGACTATGAATCTGGCTGTGTAGTCTCTAATTGCTCCCGACCTCTTCCTAACTTTTAGCAGTTCTAGAAACCACCCAACAACATCTTCTCCATAAATTACTTCTCTGCATAAAGCATTCAGCCAGTCTCCATTGCTTCTGTCTCAGAACCCTGCCTGATACATTGCCCCAGGATACACAGGGGGAGATAGGTGGCCATCTCCTGAAGTTAAGAATGAAACGTGTATGTTCCTTATGATACCAAAGCAGAATGAAGGACATTTTTCCACAGGGAAAACATGGGGGAAGGTTAGGTTTTAAAGTACAAATAAAACTATACTGCTGGAATGTTATGGGTTAAAAGTTTTAGCGGGCTCATCTATTCTTTGAATTCTTTTCTCCCATTAGAAAACACATTCCAAGTTCAAAACCACTAACTGACTTGACAAGAAGCCATGAGAATGTCATCAGTTTGTGAATTGGGAGTTGTCACTACTCACATTTGGCAAAAGACTTGTGCTCACGATTCTTACTGTTGTGAGTGGGAAGAAGAGCAGGGGGTGAGGAAGAACAATTTTCTTTGTCTTTCTACTTAACACAGAGCTTTCTGAGAGCTGAAGCTATTTGAAAACCAGTGGTCAAGAACTGCACATGAATATGAAAATGCAAACCAAGGCATCCAAAGATTTATATTCAGCTGTAGAAACATCAATATTGCTGAAAAGCTACATCCATCAGCTCAGCCTACTGCAGCATATTTAGTTCCAAGACTGAGAAAGCTGAACCCTAGGCAATTTATCTGCATGTGTGTTGGGCTAACCACACAAATTTTGCAGATGAAGCTAGAAGTTAAGATAGATAGATTAGAACAAACTGTTGATGTGACCAAAAGGGCTTCATAAAAGAGTAAAGTGCAATCAGGACATTAATAGAAATGTGGATGGAAAGAAAGAAAGCCTCTCTCTCTGTTGCCCATTGTTTCTGGAAACTGAGGAAGTCTTTCATGACAAAGTACAGCTACAGTTTTTGTTAGTCATACTGAACAAGATTATACGCACTCTGTAAAGAAGGCTAAGAAAGTAAATGCAAAGCCTGATGTGCGCACATAATTTCCCCTCCTGTGGTGTTATTTCATAAAGACTTGCCAAGAGATCAATCCCTCAGTCACAGAAGTCAGGCTATATAAATCACCTTGGAAAAAAAATTAATTGTATTTCAGTTGGTGATGTAAATGCTACTTCAAATTCTGTCAACTGCCAAAGCATCTTTACCATATATTCTTCTCCTGTGCCGTCAGTTCCCATGAAATATCTAATGGCCACTAAAACAAGAGTTTTATTCCACAGTTGTCCAGGTGAATTATATTGTGCTCACACAGTGTTTTGGAAAGCTGAGATAAATTCATCTCAGTTAATCCCAGATCACCACCCTGCCCCCAGCTCCCTGTTTCATTTGGAGATTACAATGGACCGTGATTCCACACAGCAATATGCGTGTGTGTCAGAGTAAATATGCAATCTAATCACCACAGCTCTGTACAGAACAAAGCACAGGTTTGATTTTAGCTCTGTACAGAACAAAGCACAGGTTTTGATTTTGCTAATTAGGTTTCAGAAATGAAAAGGTGGGGGGATCCCAAGAAATCAGTCTCAAAAGCTTTTTCCAAGACTACTTTTGTGAGAAATTTTAAAATAAGGCTCAGTTTCTGATACACAAGTATAAAGGAGGCAAATTCACAGCTAGTTACTGAATTTCAAAATGGTGAAACCCTAACAGCTATTTCCAAAACAGACTCACTATATCCAAAGCCTGAATTAATATTTAGGTATATAGAATATTTCTTTGTTTTTCCCCCCTCTCCAATGGCTTAAGAGATCATTCAGAAATTCACACTGAGGGGTTGTGTTTCATTCTGCATAGGTTCTGCTCCAACCATCATAAGTAGATTTTTAAAAAACTTTTACTATAAGAATCTCTATATGAGTATATAATCTCTCAAACACCTTCTTAATCTAAATTTTTTAAACAAATGACAAGATGTAACTAAAATGGCATTGGTTTCACCAATATCACACAATGTAAACTGACAGTCAATGAAGTTCTAAGGAAACTATAAAATGGTGAAATATTATCACTCACTTGAAAAAGCAGTAACTGAAAGCAAGTCAAACGAACACCAATCCTTCAACATTTACTACAAGCACAGCAGTCTGTAGTAGGTGTGGAACAGGAATGCGGCATGTGACACACCTACTGGCAACAGGGAACTTAGCATATTGCAGAAATATGACACATGGAACAGTGATGAACACTGGATCACAAGCCCCACAGAAAGATTTAAATGTGAAGGAAAAGAGGTTGGATAGGTCAAATGAGACCAATTTCTGTCATATTATTAAGCCTATTATACGCATTTAAAAGATTTTATGTGACATGAATACGTCCACACCTCTTATATCATAAAGGATACCAATCAACAATACTGTCAAAGTCAATTTCATGCAACTAAGAAACTTTACCATATCTTTCCAACATCACTCATATTGCTGTATTTATTTTTGACCAGTCTGAGTCTCCCACTGGACTATGAGATATTACAGGTCAGAGGTGTGCCCTATTGAACTTTTAATACTCAGCTCTTGGCACTACTGACCACAGAATAATCCAATACATTGATGATGAATGAATGAACGGC
Organism: Physeter macrocephalus; assembly: GCF_002837175.3. NCBI lineage: Eukaryota > Metazoa > Chordata > Mammalia > Artiodactyla > Physeteridae > Physeter > Physeter macrocephalus. The sequence goes on along the minus strand of NC_041220.1, from coordinate 78,158,544 downwards.
ACTAAAATAGTAGCTATTTATTTGGTGATTTATCTGAATACAAAGATTGATTCTTGACAATAAAACAAAGTTCAGGAGGCTTCTACAAAGTTATATTTTACTAAGAAAATGGTCAAAATTAAAAATCAAAAAATACGCAAAAGAGGTGTTCACTGAAACATTATTCATCATAGGAAAATGGCAATATTCTGAATTTTCAACAATTGGGCAATGTGCTGTTTTATTATGGTCAAACACTGGATAGATTATGGAACCATTAAAAATGACAAACATGAAGGCCTGCAACAGAGGAAATTAAGATGTAACAATAATATAAAAAAGAAGGGGTCAAAATAAGATATATACTACAACTACAACCAAATAAAAATATATACATATGTTAAAAAAGACTGGAATGAAATACACACAAAAATACTTGTTTAAGTAAATAGATTTGGAGCTTATATGTGATTCTTCCACTCTAAACTTTTTGTAATACTTGATATTTATATCGTCATTTATAGCTCCTATTGTAAAACTGTTATATTGCCATTACAGATTCTTGCAAAAGTAGCATTTTAACATTATGTGTCTAACAGTAATTGTTACAATGATTATTAATAGTAACTTATTTCATCAAATCTAAGTGCTATTGGAAGCTACACCACTATTTTATGTGCTAAGAATAAAAACAAAAGTGCTGCCAAGAATAGTTATAAGATGTCAGCAATTGCAAGATACATCAAATTTCAAGAATGTTAAAATGTGAAAGATGTATGTCTTAGAATCAATGAGACAGAAAAAAGAATAAACAGAATAAAGCAACTGTAGAAGAAACTACTTTATTGGTGAAATAAAAGTGATTTCTAGATAACAAGAAACTAACAAATCTATGGGGAAAGTGATAGAAATCTCTTATCAAAATAAATTATTTGACTCACAAATAAGTGTATATAAAGATTGGGATAATGAAAGAAACAAGGACATCACACCACAGAAGTCAAGTCTTCATCATACCCCTGAGATCAAATATACCTGGTCCAAATGGATTGAATAAATGGACTACCAAGAAGTAATTAAGGGTTTCCCTGGTGCCACAGTGGTTGGGAATCCACCTGCCAATGCAGGGGACACGGGTTCAAGCCCTGGTCTGGGAAGATCCCACATGCCGCAGAGCAACTAAGCCTGTGCGTCACAACTACTGAGCCTGCGCTCTAGAGCCCCGCGATCCACAACTACTGAAGCCCGCGATCCACAACTCCTGAAGCCCACGATCCACAACTACTGAAGCCCGCGCACCTAGAGCTTGTACTCCGCAACAAGAGAAGCCACCGCAACGAGAAACCTGCACACCGCAGTGAAGAGTAGCCCCCGCTTGCCGTAACTAGAGAAAGCCCGCGCGCAGCAACAAAGACCCAATGCAGCCAAAGATAAATAATTAATTAATTTTTAAAAAAGAAGAAGAAGAAGTAATTAAGGTAAGCCAACAGGCCTAGACAAGATTTTTTAGCTCGGGGTAGGGTGGGGGCTATGAAATGAATTGCTTTGAGTGGCATTCCCTTGAAAGTAATGCTGAAGCTTCCTGTTGGTTTATAATCACAGAGAGGGCCATTGACTGAATTTTGGTAACCTCAAAGTTTTTGCATGGAGGAGTAAGATGGGAAGAGGCAGTAAGTCCACATCAGTGAATGAAGCATCATGGTTCACAAAAACAGAATTAAAATTTGTAATTTTCTACCTAGTCCTCTAAGCTTTCCTCCCTAAGTTCATGCATTTCTATAAATAATTGGCTTTTTACTTAAAATAATAATGGAAATTCATTAATCTCACCTGAACTTTTAGCAGTTTAACATGAAGAAAATGTAAGGAACTTTCCAGTTGGAAACCAAATCATGGGACACCACCTTAACTATCCCTGACAGAGTAAGCACAACAATGCAACAAACTGTAAGAACAAACTACAACAAGCAGTGAGACAAAAATATCACCCAAGAAGAAAAAAATGTCAAGTGCATTATTTTAAAAGCACTGATTACTTAAACCCTTCATACATCTACATATGTAAGGCAAAGGGGTCTTACTCATTGCCAAATAACAAAAACAAAAGACAGAGTCTAATACTAAACTAATATAAACATCAGTTTGCTTACTGTACGAATGAATAAAAGTCATAAAAGCCAACCTCTGGGAAAAATCAACAAACCCAAGAGCATGGTTCTTTTAAAAGTCCAACAAAATTGACAAACCTTTAATTAGACTAAAAAAATGGAACAAAGACTCAAATAACATCAGAAATAAAAAAGAGAACATTACTACCAATTGTAAAGATATAAAAAGGATTATAAAAGAGTACTATGAAAAACTGTATGGTAACAAATTTGACAACCTAGATGAAATGGGTACATTTCTAAAAACACCTACCAAGATGGAATTATGAAGAAAGAAAATCAGACCTATAACTAATAACAAAACTGATCAGTAATCTCAGAAAGAAAAGCCTAGGACCAAACGGCTTTACCAGTAAATTCTATCAAACATTTAAAGAAGAAGAATCCTTCTCAAGTCCTCCTAAAAAAATTAAAGAGGGGGAAACACTTCCAAACTCATTCTATGAAGCTAGCATTACACTCATACCAACGAAAGTTTTCTACATAAAACAGACAAACAAACAAACCCCTACAGACCATTATCCCTTATGAATACTGATGGAAAAATCCTCAGCAAAATACTAGCAAACAGAATGCAACAGCATATTAAAAATGGCATTTATTGCTGGAATGCAAATATGGTTCAACATATGAAAATCAACCAATGTAATACACCACATTAAAAGAATGAAGGAAAAAAATATCACCTGATCATCTCAATTGATGCAGAAAATAAACCTGAAAAATTCAATACTCTTTCATGATAAAAACCACTCAACAAATTAGGAATTCAACAAAATAAAGGCCTTATATGAAAAACCCACAGCTAACAATATACTCAATAATGGAAAAGGCTGAAAGCTTTTCCATTAAGATCAAGAACTAGGCAAGAATGCTCACTCTTGCCACTTCTGTTCAATATAGTACTGGAAGTCCTACCCAGAGCAATTAGGTAAGAAAAAGAAATAAAAAGCATCCAAATTGGAAAGGAAAAAGTAAAATTATTTCTGTTCACGGATGATATGAAAACCCATCACAGATGTAGAAAACACTAAAGATTCCAGAAAAAAGAAAAAAAATGGTAGAACTAATCAACAAATTCAGCAAAGTTACAGGATATAAAATTAACACACAAAAATCAGTTGCATTTCTATACATTAACCATGAACAATCCAAAATGAAAACTAAAGACAATTCTATTTATAATAGAATCAAAAAAGAATAAAATACTTAGGAATAAGCTTAACCAAGGAGGCAAAAGGCTTATACACTGAAAACTGCAAAATGTGGCTGAAAGAAATTCAAGAAAAGTCAAATAAATGGAAAGATATCCTGCATTCATAGACTGGAAGACTTAATATTGTTAGGATGTCAATACTACCCAAAGTGATACACATGTTCAATGGGATCCTTATCAAAACCCCAAAGACATTTCTGCAATTGTGAAGTCCACACATATTCTCTCTTTCAATAAATTTTAAGGGTGAATTGCTCCAAGTTACCAACAGACATTAATAATAATTAATCAACCTATAAAGTGATATATTGAACATTGCGAATTGGAAGCTACCATTCAGACATACAGAAGATTCAACATTTAAAATAGGGTGGCATCATCACTAACATTCAGGCTGACAATGGACCAAATTATCACAACTTTTTGCACGAGACAATCACAGGGGAGACTTGGTGAGCCTGTCCTGCCATTGCACTTGAAAAGCATACCAACGGAACAGTATAATATCAGATAATGGGTGGAAAGGCCTTTTCCAGCAACAGATACCTGGGTCTCCACAAAACAGCTACAGTCACAAACCAGGGCAGTGTCAAGGAAGGTAATCACCATCATCAGATACAGAGAGGTTCAATTTGTTCAAAAATGGTACTGTGCATTTTTAGGAGTTATTATAGATGCATAGAATTTCTGATTGACAAAGATCTTTAAAATTATATTACATGTGAAAATCATTTTATGGATAAGAAAATGAGGACCCCAGGAAGGGGTACCTATGTAACTCAAGGTCACACAACTAGCAGTTAGCAAAACCGGGACTAGAACCTAGGTTCCCAGTGTTCCTCCATCTTCCCTAATAAAACTCCTGAGCTTCACGCTGGGAGTACCACCTTAGTCTGTTGGCAGAAAAAAATCTCCCCACAAAATGATTTCTTTTTCTTTCCAGTTTTATTGAGCTATAATTGACATATAACATTGTATTAGTTTAAGGTGTACAATATAGTGACTTGACATGTGTATTTATTACTAAATGATCACAATAAGTTAGTTAACATTCATCACTATGTACAGTTAAAAATTTTTTTCTCTTGTGAAGAGAACTTTTAGGATCTACTCTCTTAGCAACTTTCAAATATACAGTACAGTATTGTTAACTACAGTCACCATGCTGCATAAGTCACCATAACTACAGTCACCATGCTGCATAAGTCACCATGCTGCATGCTGCATAAGTCCCCATGACTTATTCATCTTACAACTGGAAGTTTGTTCCTTTTGACTACCTCTCCCACCCACAAACCCCTCACCTCAGACAACCACCAATCTGTTCTCTGTTTCTGTAAATTCAGGATTTTTTTAGATTGTACATATAGGTGAGATCATACAGTATTTGTCTTTCTCTGTGTGACTTATTTCACTTAACATAATGCCTTCAAGGTCCAGCCATGTTGTTGCAAATGGCAGGATTTTCTTATTTTTGATGTCTGAATAATAGTCCACTGGATATATATGCCACAGTTTCTTTATCCATTCAGCTGGTGACGGATACTTGCATGTCTTGGCTATTGTAAACAATGCTGCAATGAACATGGGGGAACAAATATATCTCTTCTAGATAGTGATTTCATTTTCTTCAGACATATACCCACAAGTGGAATTGCTGGATCTTATGGTAGTTCTATTTTTAATTTTTTGAAGAACCTCCATACTGCTTCCATAGTGGCTGCACGATTTTACGATCCCACCAACAGTGCATATAGAGCTCCTTTTCTCCACAGCCTCATCAACACTTTTCATCTCTTGTAGTTTTTTTTTTTTTTTTTTTGGTACGCGGGCCTCTCACCGCTGTGGCCTCTCCCGTTGCGGTGCACAGGCTCCGGACGCCCTGCTCCGCGGCATGTGAGATCTTCCCGGACCGGGGCACGAACCCGTGTCCCCTGCATCGGCAGGCGGACTCTCAACCACTGTGCCACCAGGGAAGCCCTCTTGTAGTTTTGATGACAGCCATTCTAACAGGTGTGAGGCGACCACAAAACAATTTCTTAAAGATTTTTGACCACATCAGTATATGCCCAATATGATTAAACCAACTCACGCCTGCCTTAGGAAAGGAACCTTCTAGGATTATATGGAAGCCTTTGCACTGATTCTGCATTTTTTGATAGCTGTGGCTATTGTCGTCCCATCCCTGGGGTAAGCGGTTAGGATCTGCCCTGTGAGAGGTGGGCTTCCCAATGTCAATTATTCTGGGAAGAGGCAGAGCCTGAGATAAGAAATGAAAACTAGGAAGGAAAGACCTGGCAGAAATCTTCCCTCTTCCAGGGCCTTAATCTATTTGATGCCTGGCCTCTACAACTAAATATGCTGATAGTCACTTCTGGGGGAGGGGGCTGGTGGTCTAGGCCAGAGAGGTAGCCTTGTAAGGGCCCAGTGAGGATGGGTCTCAGTATGCCGTATCTAGTAGCAATTTTACGGGACTCTCAGGGTTTTGTTAAAGGTCATAAACTCAACTTTTATCTACTAGAGGGAATTAAGGACATGTTTCCAAGCTAAGGATGGAGTGGGAAATAGGAAAGCAGAGTGGGATAGCAGAGTTATCACAGTGCTGGCAGCAATGATTAGCAAGGTCCCCAAAGAAAAGGGAACCTTGGGACAGGAATCCAGGCATGAGAGCTAGGTTCGCCTCATCATATGAAGATGGTGTCCTTTCCCGATCACCTCAGAAGAGGAAGCATTAATTTATAAGTAGGGGACACAATGGGTTTCTTGCAAATCATCACAGGTTAAACAGATTTATTGATACTGGTAACACAAGATGATATTCAGTAGGTGAGCACTGTGATGACTGTCCAATGTTTATAGTCAGCATCCAATCTGATTGGCCAGAATCTGGTTGTCAACTATTTTGAGTCTCATCCTTCCAACAACAATACATGTCCCTCCATCTCAGTTTCTGCTATTGATTCCTAAGGCTTGGAGAACATTAACCTTTTTGTTAGCGCTTATCACAGGTGCAGGAATGAATAAACACTCTATTAATAAACTCTAAGCAATAGATACCATTATTCCCACTTTATAGGCTAGAAAACCGAGGCTCAGAGAAAGAACTCACCCACAGATAGCCTGCGGCAGAGCCAGAATTTTATTCCAAAACAAACAGAATTTTAAGATTGTATAGAAACAGTCCCTCTACTCTGGAAATCTACCCTCCTATGAAAGATAAAATTGCAGAGAACAAGAAACTATGGGACTTGAAGGTAAATGCATCATTATCTCATAAAATATCAATATTAATATGGAAAAGACTGGTCTAATAAGCATGATTTTAATCCTACCCAACTCTCATGCTGCAATTATTGTCAAGCATTACCTGAATACCTAAAAAGCTTTTACATATATCTGTATGACAAAATACTAGTTCATTTCTTCAAATCCATGTATGCAAACTATAAAACCAATTTAACCCTATTTATTAAGAGAAAAGCCCCAGCATATATTCTATTAATGTGCACTGAATCCCTATGTGAATCTCGCTTGATTAAAATATTATTACTATTAAAATATCATTACTATTAAAATATTATTACTATTATTACAAAAGATACAATTTAACAGATTTAAGGAAAAAACTTGAATTCAACAACTTCCCCTCCGGTCATTTATTTAAACCTCTGACAAAACCTCTGTTCTGGGGCTTCCTTGGTGGCGCAGTGGTTGAGAGTCCGCCTGCCGATGCAGGGGACACGGGTTCGTGCCCCGGTCTGGGAGGATCCCACATGCCGCGGAGCGGCTGGGCCCGTGAGCCATGGCCGCTGAGCCTG
>NC_041220.1:78140029-78151147 GCF_002837175.3 Physeter macrocephalus | reverse complement strand
GCGTCCGGAGCCTGTGCCCCGCAACGGGAGAGGCCACAACGGTGAGAGGCCCGCGTAAAAAAAAAAAAAAAAAAAGACACATACATTCAAACTAAAACATATAAAACCAAACTAAGTACAGGGGTCAGAGAGTTTAAAAAAAAAAAAAAGAAAAAAGAAAAAAAAAAGGAAAAAAAAACCCTCTGTTCTAAGAAATTATTTCTTCTACTTTCTACTTAGAGAACAAATGAAAGTCCATCTGAATTAAATTACCACTGCTGTGGAAACACTGAAACTCCAAATAAAAACTAGCAATCAAGACAAGATTATCTCAAAAGATGCTAGATTCCCTCAACACTGCCCATCGTTAGGACAGTCTTTAAATGCCCTTTCTCATAGGCTATGCCAGTCATTCGTTGTAATTAAAGTTCTTGTTGAAATTGGCTTATATCTCTCTACATCTGGATCTTTTCAGGTACCGCTCATTTTCTCTTCTTCCTACTTATAAGAGATCAGACACTAGTCTGCTTCGAAATTTTACAGGTACTACATGCACATTAAGGTAATTCATCAAAGTAGTCTGAATGTTGTAAAGATTTTTTATTTTTAATGATACAGAATGTCACCAAATTCCCTTATGAGTAGGGTGGCCATTTCATTTATCATCCAAACCAGAACACTTGGTTCTGAAAGGGGGCGTTATCAAAAATAACAACAGGCAACAGGCACAGTCAGGACTGTCCCAGCACTCTGACACATATTGCCACCCTACTTATTAAAGAACCAAACACCGCGCTTAAAAGCCAAAAGTCTCAAACAAGTGAAATACAGTTCATGGTGGGAAAGGGGGCAGAGTGGGTTCATGTGTGAATAGAAAGTCAGAAGAGTCCAATCAGAAGGTCAAGAGAAAGCTGCATTCTCTCTCAGGCACCCAAACGCAATGGCATTTCCAGATTACATAAACACAGCTCCTCCCCGCCTTGGATATTAAAAGGGTTTGTACATATGAATCAAGTCTGTCATATGTCGTGTGCTCTCCTTATGTATTTATCGGTTTATTTTACTGCTACCCTCACACTCCTCCTCGATATTACCTTATCTCCCACCCACACCCCACAACCCACAAGCTTCCTTTCCCCTCTTTTCCTTATTTTATGTCTCATCACTGAACCAATAAACCAGAATTACTAGGAACCTGCTACATACCAGGCACTGTGCTAAGTCCTCCTACATAAAATGGGGATCCCAAAACTGAATTAGATTCAGTCCTTGCCAGCTCATTGTTCAAATTTTTGTTCACCACACTTTGTTTAAAACTCAATACGGGGGACTTCCCTGGTGGCGCCGTGGTTAAGACTCCATGCCCTCAATGCGGGGGTCCCGTGTTCAATGCCTGGTCAGGGAACTAGATCCCACATGCCTGCCGCAACTAATAGTTCGCATGCCACAACTAAGGAGCCAGCGAGCTGCAACTAAGGAGCCCATGAGCTGTAACTAAGACCCGGCGCGACCAAATAAATTAAAAAAAAAAAACCACTCAATACCATTTCACTCCAGCCTCCATTTCTGCATGTCCTAAGCAGCCCAACCAAGGAGTACAGTTGCCAAGTTTCCTAGTGAAGCCACCTCTCTATTTATTTGTAGATAATTTAATACAGTATATACATTGATATAAAAGCAGAATAAACTAAACAACTTTCATTAAGGTGTCAAAATTCCCACATCTTATAAAAACTTTATAAAAGCTCTTCTGCTCTCCCAACCAAGACACCGCAGCTTTTGTAGGGGAACACTCTCATACCTTTTTCCTCCTTGAAGCTGGTGAAGGATTATGTCTTCCCCACCACTGAATTTCCAGCACCTTGCAGAGTGTCTAGCACAAAATAGACACTCAATAAAAATCTGTTGAATAAATGAATGAATGACGGGCTCATGGTTAATGACTTTTTTTTTATGTCAACACCTCAAGATCTTTGCTCCATTGATCAACTCCTCTCAAAAGGCAGTCTCCCCACTCCGTCTCCCCCTCCCCACCACAGCAACAGCTTTGGAGTCAGCCAAAAACCCCAGATCAAATCCCAGCCACTTAATAGCAATGTAACCCTGGGCAAGTTTTCTAATCATTCTCTATGCCTTATTTTTCTTATCTATAAAATAGAGATAGCACTATTAAGTTTGCTAGGTTTTTGTGGTATTTGTGAGATTTGAAAACAATTTATGTAAAGGGCCAGGCAGGAACCCACTAAATGTGTGTCAGATGGAAGAATAAATTGCCATTCTGTTCTGTGGCTCCAGGTCAAAGTGTAACCATCAAACTGTAATTTGCCAAAGCTGATCTTCATTTAACAACAGATATGCATCAGAAGTGGTAACACACAACTGAAGTCTGTCTGCTGTGGAACATCAAAGGGAGAGTTTAACATCCGCTTTTAAATGCAGGAGAACAACAATTAGTCCACAAGTAAAAGGGAAAGGTATACAATCCGATTTTATTTTCCCCACCAGGGTATCCATGTATTAAGGGATTACCAGCTTACAGCAGACTAAAGCTTTTTTGCAAGGGTCACGTAGTGGGGGAGGTAACCCTGGAAATGGTTTTTAAATTCAGCATTTATTGATAGCTCCTGCTTTTCACCATCAAGAAGGTACAGGCCAAGTCTGCCCTTCCTTTAAAGTGCAAAACTAAGCAATCAAAAACTACAAGAATAAGACTGAGGCTGAAGAGTATTTTTACCCAACTTGTTAGCAATCTAAGATATTAAACCTCAAAAGGGAATAACATCATGAATCTTTGTGCAACTTGAAGTTTATGAAATGTATGCCTGTGATGGACGGGACACTTTGTTTTCACTGTAGAACCACGTTCTGAGACCCATTCTCCTGCTGTCAGGCCGAGCAGCAGCCGTGGGAATAAGCAGCTCCCTGTGCTTTATTTCTAGCACACCTGAACCTGCCATCAATTGCGGCCATGACAGCTATTTACGGGCCCTTACTTTCCCCTTTTCCAGTAACAGCAGCAGAGACAAGCTATGAAACTTCCCCAGGGTTTGCTTTCCTTCCTCACAGCTCTTGGAAGATGAAAGAAACCCCAGAGTTTTTCAAAGCCCATAGGCAATGTTGATCTTGAGTAACATTTTCTATTTTCTTAAAAGACATCATTTCCTACTCTCCTCCAGCATACAAAACATGAAGCAAAGCCTAAACTACCTCCTTAGAGTACAGGAAAATAAATGCAGTAGTTACAAGAGAACGTGAACTCTTTTAAAAACAGCAAAGGGTTAGGGATAAACACGGGCTGTAATACTGAACCGTCAAATTCTGTCCTACGAGCTCACAGTTTTGGCCTCCTTTAAAGAGTATCTGAGCAAAAGTGGCTCCCATCTGAATACGGATATTTTTTCCCTAAATTCCCAGTGAACCAAGTACACGAACCGATTATAACAACCTGTTTTCTTATCCATCTTCATTATACAGATGCTTTCTTGTCATGAGTCACAGAGCTCATAAACCAAGAAACTAGGGTGCAAACCTAGGCAGCCTGACCCCAACGGTCTCCCATAATATGCCCTGAACCAGAAAAGTACTTCTGTTTGTTGTCTAAATCTGAAACCAGCCAGGACCAACAGGAGTAACCGTCAACACAAGGGCTCCACATATTTTCACCAACTGAGGTCCTTACCTGCATGAATGACGGTGTAGTATTTTTTATGGACTCAAAAATATCATTTAAGACAGTTTTATACCTGCCATAGCAATGAAGCAGCAAGCACAGCTTTACAGCCTCCAAAAGGGCTTACAAGAAGTGCATTTTAGTCTCAGCTTCAGTTTTGGACAGCAAGTCACAAGATAAAATGGCAATTAGGAATTTCCTGAAACTTTAGAGATCTAGATATCAAACAATTAAATAGATAAATAAATAAACAAATATCAAACTAAAATCCAATTACCCCCATTTAAGTAACACTTGATATAACTTCAACAGAAGCTTTACATATACCTATATAATTTTAAAACACTGAATTTCAAGGGACAAAATATCTTAAAGATTATTCATCTTACCAATGCAAATTTTATTGAGCAAAGAGTTATGAAAGACAAAAAAAAAAAAAGGGAATGAGACTGGATCCCAGGCCTCAAGACCTTACAGTCTATTAAACATTATGTAAATAACTATAACCCAATTCAAGTTAAAAACAATAAAAGATAAAATCAGAATATACTATCAGGTATCAGAGAGACTGAAGTAGGGTATTAAGGGAGTTTGACACACAGAAAGGATTACTTCTGATCATAGCACAGTGGTTAAGAGCATAAAAAATGAGAGTCATACAGACCTGAGTTCAAGTCTTGACCAGTCCACTCCCTAGCTATGTGCCATTAGACAAGTTATTTAACCTCACTGAGCCTCAGTTTCAAAATCTTTATAATGGGGCAATAACACCTACCTCTCAGAACTGACATATAGGATTAAATAAGACGAAATATGTAAAACTCTTAATACAGTTCCCAGCACACTCCCAGGATTAATTGCTAGCAGTGGCTTCCAGTCCCAGACCTATTATTTCTCCATCTCACATGCCTAGCTACTTCTCTTACCAATGCTCCTTCATTGCTCTGGTCCAATGCCCAGCTAGATCCTACTACTAACTCTTCTTTAAAAATGAAGAGATGGACTTTGAGAAAATGGGGAACATGCCCAATGCCATACAGACTCCTGATTCCTCAGGAAATGACCGCCCCTTCCTCAGCAGGCCCACAGCATTTGTGAATCCATCTTCCCTACAAGCTCACCAGAGTCAGATGGATACCTCATGGGCTTTAAAGTTAGATGGATCAGAGTTAGAATCCTAACTCAAACCTTTTCTAGCTGTGTGAATGCTGGCGAGTTACTTTCCCCAGAGTTTCAATAATCCCTACCCTAAGAATTACTGTGACAATCTAGTGACTCACTACTATGACTTCCACACTTGTTCAGACAGCGGAGCCAGTCTAAGGGCAGAATATCAGAAATCTTGGTATATTTAACTGTACCACATGAACCAAGAATTATTCTACTAGGAGAAATTACAACTACATTATATACATACTGCTTCCCAAATATTATGTGTGTGTGTGTACACATATGTGTGTATAAATATATACACACGTTTTTTAAATCATTGTTCTAAGTTTATTGATTAAATGCTTGTTATTCATTAACTTTTTTTTTTTCTATTTGCTAATTTAACTTAACAAGTAGTAGCAGGTACCAAAAGCTCAGGAAAATATAATGGAAAAAAAACCTTAAGGATTAGAAAATTCTATTCATGATTTATTTTGGAAGGGATGGGTCAATGAATATCATTACTGAATGTCAGTGGTCAAACGCCTCATTTGAGAATATCCAGAATATCACATAGTACACGCTGAATATATGTTATTTGACTCTGAATTTGAAACTCAAATTAAGTTCCCTGAAAGCAAGAGCATATCTCATTCATCTTTGAATAATGAGCTCCTAACACAGTGCCTGGCACATGGTAGTTGTGCAAAAAATGTTGGCTTAATAAATGAACCTAAAATTGAGAAGGCATGCAAAGGTCTATAATACATTTTGCATCTCCAATTAATTTGGATTTCAATTTGCTCCAATAAATTATATTCCAAAGTCTATGAAACGTTCCTTCTGTACCCATCACCTCATCTGAGATATTAAGAGCTTCTTGGGAGGGAGAAATACATAGGTAGAATCCTTCCTTAGGCACAGAAATATTCATGAAGACAGCTAAGCAGGAGGAAGATGTCACCTGCACTCTTGTAATATAACAAAGGGACCAAAGAAGACACAAGCTTTATACTCAGTACCCATCAGACAGTGACATTTACCATTTTGAACCCATATTTAGTCCCACAAGCCTCCTGTTCAGAACATGTCTGGTTACAGTAAACACGGTACAGATTGTAGAAGGTGAATCCTAGTCTATTCTCTGTTCACAGATGAAAAACCCACACCATATATTTCACATATTTATACTCCCTTCTAACTGAAAGACAGGATCACCTAAAATTAAACAAAAAGCTAAGATTCAACTGTTTCTCTTTCACTAAAAATGATTTTGTAGACAAATATTTATTAGCATGGGAATTCATTATTTATTAAGTGGAAAAGAAAGGATACCAAATAATTTGTAGCATATACTACTCTGATAGTATTAACATAAAAATAAACATAGATATGTATTAAACAGGATAATAAAATAGAAGCTATTTTCTACTTCTTTTAAAATAATCCATGGCTAATTTTTCAAAAGTGCATCTACATTCTGTCAATATTATAGACTCAAGTTTCCAGAAACCTACTTCAAATAACTAACTAAAATACTTGAAGCAAGGAAGTCTTTGAAAACATATTTGTGATTAAGAAAAAAATAAAAGTAGAGGACAAATGGGAGTTAAAAGGAAGTGTGGTGGTTGTTTAGGGTTCTGAATTTTCCCTAAAACTGCACCAACCTCCCCCAAAATAAGTCACCAATTCATTTAAGTACCCCTTACAGTTTTCAAAGTACTGTCAGAAACATTCACCTGTGACTTTTGTAAATTTCAGAAGGGACTTCCCTCCATCTCCCCCAACCCTGCCCTCTCCCTTAATGTTTACTTCCATATAACTAGTTCTTCAGGACTAGATTTATACAGAGCATACTTATGCATTATAACCACCTTCTTTTTAACTTAAAAGTCAACCGTGAACATCCTTCTGTGCATATAAATTTTCACCGATGACATCAGTTTCAGTAAGCAGGGTTCCTTCTGCCATAGTCCCTGTGATAACACAGGGACTGTCTTTAGCTTATTGTGGTGATCAAAAGTCCTACTGATACCTTGCTTCTATAAAATGGAAAAGTAACTTTTACAGCAATATCACAAAGGGATTATTTTGGTGTAATGGAAGGAAAATATTTCACCAGGGACTATATTAAATTTTAAAGAAATGCTAAATTATTTGAAAGGCAGTTTAAGTAGCTCACTTTCTGGGGCTAAGTTGTATTTCCAATCTAAACACCTCTGCAAATATTGAGATCCTAAAGGCCAGAGAATTAATCATTTGCTCTTTTCGTTCTACTTCTGTGGACAGATTGGTGACTTCCAACATAATCCTCTTTCAAATATCCTGCCAGGATGGAATAAATATCCTTTATTTTAAGGTTAATATGTGAATACAAGGCTAAAAAATTCAACTAAATACACTGCTATCATTTTTTTTTAATTCCACTGACAATAGTATTTCACTACTGCAAATATTTCGCTGTAACAAAAAAAAATGTTTTTGGAGAAAATTTTCGAAGTCCTTGCTTTCATTGGATTTGTATTTTAGCAGAGACTTGATGGCTCTCAGAAACTCTTTTCGTGGTGTGTGTATACTCTGTGTGTGTATGTAATATTTTTTCAGTACATCTTATTTAACTTCAAAACAGCTTCATAATTAAAGACCCTTACCTTATTAAAATTATTTCAAATAACACACAATTTAGTTATAAATAAATTTACACTACAAATAATAAAATCTGATCTTACTGTTTAATGCTTCTATGGAACTTCTAGAGTATAGTTCTTTTCTGTCTTGTTTTGTTTTAGGAATGTTTCAACTATCTCATTTGTACTGTCAGAAATGTAAAGGAGCTGCAATACACAAAGAATACAAAGTTTAGAAAACTATCTAGTGATTTAATGAGCAAACAGTTCCTACTGTCAATGATATTGCTTCTGGAATACACCAGAAAGGAGGTGTGTGTGAATGCGCGTGCGTGAGTGTGAGAGAGAGTGTGTGTGTGTGTGTGTGTGTGTGTGTGTGTTGTTTCGCTTACATTCTTATGGGCCACTCACATTTCCAAGTAGTATCTACAAAAAAGTAGACTGTATTATTTTTTAGGGCCCATTTTACCTTTCTCTTCAAAAAGATCAGGGAAATAAACTGAACTTTATGGCGCCAAACAATTTTTTCTACGAGATAGTCAAGCCATTCACACAGGTTTCTCAAACTATCTTAGAGTTTCTCGAAAAAGTTATAAAACAGTAAAACTGACAGATGCATCAATTCTTCCAAAACCAAGCTACATGAGGGACTTTTTTTTTTTTTAATTAACTTATTTATTTATTTATTTTTGGCTGTGTTGGGTCTTCGTTTCTGTGTGAGGGCTCTCTCTAGTTGTGGCAAGTGGAGGCCACTCTTCATCTCGGCGCGCGGGCCTCTCACTATCGCGGCCTCTCTTGTTGCGGAGCACAGGCTCCAGATGCGCAGGCTCAGTAATTGTGGCTCACAGGCTTGGTTGCTCCGCGGCATGTGGGATCTTCCCGGACCAGGGCACGAATCCACGTCCCCTGCATTGGCAGGCAGATTCTCAACCACTGCGCCACGAGGGAAGCCCCCATGAGGGACTTATTGAACAAGTGATTCCACATTTTATTTTCCTTTCCAGATAAGAAAAGAACCAAATGGATAACATTCTTATTCTAAAAAATTCAGAACCAAAGAGCTTGTCTAAAAGTCTAAAACTCCTGAAGTTCAGAAAACTGGACTCACTTTTCTGTCAAACCATATTACACTGTCTTACCTTTAGAGTTTAATTCATCTACTGAACACCTGATAAAAGGTTTTATCACAACCTTGAGGACTCAGTTTATGAAATCCCAAAGAAATGGCACATTGCAGAAAGTCATCCTAATCTCTTGAAAGGTTTGTTGTTGTTGTTTTTTTTTTAAAGGTCTCCTGAGTCCCTTTCCATGTTTCAAGTCTGTAAGAGCATATAAAACTTACAAAGCCAGGAAAGAAGGGAAGTAGAAAAGCCACAAACTGCTTTCTGAGAGAAATATAACAAAATTTTTAAAAAGCAAATTAGAAAATTACTTACTTTTCCCAGGTCTTTGGTACAAAGCTCAGAAGGCAATTTCCCTTTTCCCACAGTCTTGTTAATTAATAGCAATCACTCAATGAGGTCAGGCAGCCCGAATATATCTAGAAATTGTGTAGAGACAAAAAGTTAACATTCAAAGTCAGATTAGAAATTAAAAATCAAAACACCCCATTGCTATTCAGAGTCTCTGCATAATTAAAATACAGATTTCATTGGAATATCTAAATGATGAGCTATATTAGTTACTTTTCTTTCAGAACAATACTAACAAGACTTGCTAAATCTAGATGGTGTTTTGATCTGTCATCTTATTAAAGTTACTAAAGCCGGAATCAGCAAGGCTTCTTGGCAACCGTTCAGGATAAAAATGTCCTTCTCAGGGAGTCCGAAAAAGCAACTTAGGGAGGATGTGGACTTCTAATTATACTGTGACTTGGGAGGGAAGGTCTTCCGAAATCACACTTGCCTGCCCCACCTTCCAAAGATGAGCTCATCTCACATATACAGAAGCAGTTGTAAATAGAAGTGAACAATAACAACTTAAAGAAATTCATCAACAACTTGTAAATGCCCTTCAGATGTATCCATTGAAGCACACTTCACTTTTGCAGTTGGGAATGAGAAGAGAGAGGCGTGTTAACTTTTTTTAAAAATAAATTTATTTATTTATTTATTTTGGCTGCACTGGGTCTCTGCTGCTGTGCGTGGGCTTTCTCTACAGTTGCAGTGAGCGGGGGATACTCTTCGTTGCGGTGCACGGGCTTCTCACTGCGGTGGCTTCTCTTGTTGTGGAGCACGGGCTCTAGATGCACGGGCTTCAGTAACTGTGGCACGCGGGCTCAGCAGTTGTGGTCGAAGGGCTCTAGGGTGCAGGCTCAGTAGTTGTGGCGCACGGGCTTAGCTGCTCCGAGGCATATGGGATCTTCCCGGACCAGGGCTTGAACCCATGTTCCCTACATTGGCAGGCAGATTCTTAACCACTGCGCCAACAGGGAAGTCCCAACTTTTTTCTAATAAAACAGAAAATCCGAAAATTCTGCATGATGATAATCTCACTTAAAACATAAGTTACTTCCCCCAACAATCCTGTGAATGAATACACAGGTAATAAATCATTCATAGGATAAACGAGTTTAAGTAGGTGTAACAGATGCCACAGGTAAACCATAACCTAAAGTCTATGCACCTGTCAGCCTCTCCCACACTGGGCCGCACATTAGATGTAATTCTAAGAAGCGGCGTGATAAATTCATTTAAAAGCCATAAGAGATTGAGAAATAAGTCCTTTAGGAGGAGGCAGGAAGCACTGCCACGGCAGGCAGTCAGAATCCCACAGACATCAATAGTCAACATTTATTATTACTGTCATCGTTACTGTTACAGTTTAGAGTTACTATTACTGTTACACTGTTATTGTTACACTTACACAGTATCGACTCTCAAGCCAGATTCTTCTCTAAGTGTTTTTACATGTATTAACTCCATTTAGGATAGAGACAAGCAGAAATATCCCCTAGACATCACCCTGGTGCCACACAGTACACTCAGTTCTCCTATAACACTCGTGCTTGTTCCAAGGTTGATACAGTAGGGAGCAACTTGAGCGTAACTTGATTTTCACATTTGTTTAGGTATGATTTCACTGCAAGAAACATTAGGTAATAGCAGAAGATTGCATGGAGCGGAACCCAGCTGTCTAAGGATACACAAAAGGCACAAAACCCATGCCTCAAATACCTGTTGGCGATCTCAGTCC
This sequence comes from Physeter macrocephalus, assembly GCF_002837175.3. NCBI lineage: Eukaryota > Metazoa > Chordata > Mammalia > Artiodactyla > Physeteridae > Physeter > Physeter macrocephalus. The sequence continues at coordinate 78,140,524 of NC_041220.1, read as the reverse complement.
CCACGACGTGTGCCGAGCCACAGCCCTCCACGCTGGGTGCCCCAACTTTCCTTCTGATTTCAGGTAACCCTCCTTCCACCACTTCATAGTGACTCACAAACTGCACCCTTCCAGGGCCTCAGTCCACAGGAAACGTCACGACTTTCTCAAGGTAAAATGCCATATTTAGTGCACTTTTTATCTATTTACTTCTTGACCAACTAATATGTGTAAAACTGTGCTCCAATTTTTATTCAGTTCCCATCTTACTTTTTTTTAATGTGTCACTGACAAAGGTTTTTGTTTTTTTTTTTTTAATTTATTTTTGGCTGTGATGGATCTTAGCTGCTGTGCGCGGCTTTCTCTAGTTGTGGCGAGCGGGGGCTACTCTTTGTTGCGGTGTGCGGGCTTCTCATTGCGGTGGCTTCCCTTGTTGCAGAGCGTGGGCTCTAGGTGCGCAGGCTTCAGTAGTTGTGTCACGTGGGCTCAGTAGTTGTGGCTCGTGGGCTCTAGAGC
>NC_041220.1:78107096-78139906 GCF_002837175.3 Physeter macrocephalus | reverse complement strand
TAGAGCGCAGGCTCAGTAGTTGTGACGCACGGGCTTAGCTGCTCTGCGGCATGTGGGATCTTCCTGGACCAGGGCTTGAACCCGTGTCCCCTGTGATTCAGTCAGCTGTGGCCAGGTTGGCAGGGCCATGTGACAGGCTTTCTTCGCAAATGGCTCTATGAGTGGTGCAGGTAACCTGCTAGTGTTGGAGGGTCTCCTGCAGAGGCGGGCAGTGACTGTGTCTCACCACAGGGACAAGGACACTGGCAGCAGAAGTTCTGGGAAGTACTCCTTGGCGTGAGCCCTCCCAGAGTCCGCCATCAGCCCCACCAAAGAGCCCAGGTAGGCTCCAGTGCTGGGCTGCCTCACTGATAAAGGTTTTTGAGTGTTATGTCCCTGATCCTTCTTTTCCCTTAAGCACTGGGGGGTTTACTGCATGATTCTGCATAGCATGGTGGTTTTTAGAAACACATATATTGCATTTTAGCAGAACTGACTGTATAATAACTAGTGTTTACAAGGATGCTTTTGTGTTGTGTGTTTTGTTTTGTTTTTTTGGCCACGCCACATGGCTTATGGGATCTTAGTTCCCCGATCAGGGATTGAACCCAGCCCCATGCAGTGAAAGCACTGAGTCTTAACCACTGGACCACCAAAGGAAGTCCCAGTACGCTTGTGATTTAGACCAGAGGGGTTAAATTATGATTTTCAAATATGTTCATTAAGTTAAAGAGGATAGCAACATATGTAATTTAATTTTAGAAAGAATCACACTCACATACTAGGTTTACAATAACCTAGTATGGACACTTTTAAGGGTATTTCAGTTAAGTGAAAAATTTATTTATGAGAAGTTCCGTAATGGTATTGTTAGATAAATGAAGCATTACTGCACCATTCCAGACAGACCAACATGATGGTGTTATAAAGATACGATTCTTGCAGACAAGAGGACTTAGCCAGAATTGCTAGAGAGGAGAAACTGAATTACCTGTCATTCCTTGAAACCAAGAAATTTTTAAAAGATTAAAGTTATCCGTAAAAAAAAGTCCAAGATATACATAAAGATATGTACAAAGAAGTTTTCCATTAAAGTAATAACATTTTAAGCAATTTTAAAATATAAATATTCAGCAACAGATAAAGTTTTTTTTAAATCTGTAAGATATTTAATAAAATGAGAAAATGGGAATGCAGACTATAAGATGATTTGTCCCATATGATCTCAATTTTGTTTAAAAGTACCTATACCTAGGGGCTTCCCTGGTGGTGCAGTGGTTGAGAGTCCGCCTGCAGATGCAGGGGACACGGGTTCGCGCCCCGGTCCGGGAAGATCCCACATGCCGCGGAGCGGCTGGGCCCATGAGCCATGGCCGCTGAGCCTGCGCGTCCGGAGCCTGTGCTCCGCAACGGGAGAGGCCACAACAGTGAGAGGCCCGCGTACTGGGAAAAAAAAAAAAAAAAGTACCTATACCTAGAAAAAAAGACTAGAATGAAAAAAAAGTCAACATTTGTATATAGTGGCTAATTAGAGATAACAGAATAAGAATAGAAGAATTTTTATTTTCTTTGCATTTTCCTGTGGTTCCCAAATTTTCCACAATAATCACATCTACTTTTACAGTTAGAAACAACCATACGCTATATAAAAATAGGACTAAGGCATTTGATGGGGAAAAAGCCTCTTTTTATCCCCACTTTAATTCTGAATGTGACTCCAGCCAGTAGAATGAACACCAGCCCAAGAACAAGGGTACCAGATGCTTCCTCCACAGGTATTAACAGATCCAGTCACAGAAAGTATTCTGTATCTCATAATTCAAGGGCAAATACAGTCCCAACAGAGATGTTCAAAGTATATAAATCCATTTTAGGGGCCAAAATATAATTTGCTTTTACTGGCTAAAACAGTTATGGATTTAGTAAAATCCAGATGAAAGAAGACTTTTAATTATATAATTGCATATTAGCTGTCTTAATGTCTGAAAGAAATTTAGTTATGAATGAAGAAATTGTGCTCTGGATAAAGCTCCTTTCAAACAAGATCAAGATTAAAGAAATACAAGAAGCAATGGATTCGGTTGTGGGGATGAGTGCCTCACTCGGGGAGTTTTCGATAGAAAGTAAGAAAGAGATACTGATCTTTACGACCTCCAAAAGAACTCCGTTGTATTAAAATTTTCCCAATAACCATAAAAATGGACTTTGAAAATAATCCATTTGCCAAAAATGGTGACTCCTTATTAGTCATCAGTCTGCTTAGTTTAATCCCATGCACTGAAATTGCATTAAGAACTAAATGGTGAAACTACAATACTCTGAAGTCAAGGGCCAATGTGGAACAATTTGGCCACCACACAACCTGAGTTCACTTACCTATACTGGCCAGCAGCACATTTAAAGGATGTGCCCCTTTCCATCTTCAGCGTAGCCTTTACTCACATCAAATACGCAGTAACTATTCGGTGTAGAGCAATTGCTTTAGTACCACTCTCCATTCTCAAGAATGCACTGAGGATTAAAAATCAGTGATTGTTGGGCTTCCCTGGTGGCGCAGTGGTTGAGAGTCCGCCTGCTAATGCAGGGGACACGGGTTCGTGCCCCGGTATGGGAGGATCCCACATGCCGCGGAGCGGCTGGGCCCGTGAGCCATGGCCGCTGGGCCTGCGCGTCCGGAGCCTGTGCTCCGCGGCGGGAGAAGCCACAACAGTGAGAGGCCCGAGTACCGAGAAATAAAAAAAAAAAAAAAAATCAGTGATTGTGTATGTGTGTGCGTGTGTGTGTGTGTGTGTGGTTTTGTTTTATAAAATTATAAAGCATCTGTAACATGCAGTGTATACATCTGAATAATAACCATATTCCTGCTGTTCAAAGTATAGATGTACTAGTCTCTGTTTTGTTTTGTTTTTTACTTCCAAAAATGCTGACTTCAATGGAAAACAAACAAAAAACCCTTCTGTTTCAAATTTGCTTTTGTATTTTTAAGCATTTTCGTAACTTCCCTATCAAACGGAAACAAAGCTACTGATTTCATGTTTTGTTCTGTTTTGTTTCACAGAATAGAAAAGGCAAAGGAATATTTTAATTACGCTATCATATACAAGAAAGGATCACAGAGGTGATACTGAGTTCCAGAAAAATCAGTCAGTTCAAGTTCAAGATCAGAGACTATCATTTTATCAAATGTATGTTGATTACTTCGGAAAATAACTGAAATTCTTGGCTTCTGTGTCTCACAAGTTGCTGCCTAAAATGCTGCACATATGCACCTTTAATAATTTGCAACCAAATATTATAATCAGCAAATAAATTCAGATACTATTTTCAATTAGGAGTGTTCAAAATAAAAACTATGAATTTTAATTTTTAAAAGAAGACATGCAGAAATATACATCTACCTATACACACCTCACACTGACTCTGAAAATACAGAACACTTAGGAACTCTCAGTATGGAAACTATATTTCTTAAATTGTTCTAAGAATTAGCATATGTACAGCTCAGGGGAATACTCTCTCTTAGCATTACTGGATATAAAAAAGGGCAACCAATTTTCAGAGTCTACCTGGAAAATAAGCAGAAATTATTTTCTCAGGCTCTCTAGTCACTCTGTGGGCAGAATTCCAACATAATCTAAATTGGTCTCAGCACTATCTCACTCCCCCTTTTTGCATCACTGCACCAGCTCTGGTCCAAAGCCCAATGACCTTCTCTTTCAACGGCCTCCTCCTCTCATTGGTCCTTTCCTTCCAACTTCTAAACTTCCAATGACTCCATGGCAATATTTTAGCAGAAGCTGGGGAATGGGGGAGCTTCAACAAATGATTAAGGAATTTTAACTTTCTCTGGATTATATGCATTTTTAAAGAAAAGTTTGAGTACCCAAATCTTGTTTTTCTAAGCACCATAGCTCACTGGAGAAATAGTTGGGTCCAGGCCTGGGGGTAAGGAAAGTACAATATAAGCCTAGAACATCATACTATGCCAGAGAGCAAGAAGTGCTCAAATATTAATGCTGACATGACAGAAGGACACAGGAGCTGCCTTGAAGGGGCTCCCACTGGCCAAATGTGGTACAATTTGAACAACAAAATGAATGATACGGATAAATTATAACACGCTCAATTTTTAAAAAAGGAACCATAAATCCATAGATATTCATGGAAAGGGGGATAGCGGAAAGCTCTTCTTTACAAAGAAAGCCAGCTAATAAACACCAAAGGAATAGCAGAAATAGAAAATCCCACTTTGCAACCACCAAGGCAATGATTGATTCAGTCAAGGGTCATTAATGGATGCTAAAACCATTAGGGAAAGGGTTGCTATAGAACAGGATACTCACACAGTCTCAGAATATCACCCCACAGATTACTTATCACTTACCCAGGGGAAAAGGTATATTTATAATGGAGAGCTCTGGCAGACCACCTTACCCAAGTGATGGCTGTCACAATTATAGGATAAAGGAACGTCACATGTCTCCACAGGGACTATGTAGTATGTTTGTCAAAAGGCTTAATCTGCATCTTATCATAAAGTAACAATCAAACAAATCCAGTACTTGTGGTACTTTCTGCAAGACAATTATCTTGGCATTTTCCAAGATATCAGTGCCATGAATGACAAAAATAAACAAAAACAGGGTGACTGTTCTGGATTAAAGGAAAAGAAACAAAACGCAGTGAATGACTGTTGATGAATCTTGGATGAGGAGAGGGGTTATAAAAAGACATTACTGGAATAACTGAGGAAGTTTGAATCGGTATTATGGGCTATGTGGGAGAATATTCTTGTGTTTGGAAGACACATGTAAAAGTATTAATATTTCAGGTAAAGGGTCATGACCTCTATAACTAACTCAACCGGTTCAGCAAAAATGTTTTAAAGTGTATGTATACAGAGACAGAGAGACAGAAACAGAGAGAGACAGAGATAAAACAAATTTGGCAAAATGTTAGCATTTTATATGGCAGGCTGGTTGTAACCTCTAAAAGCCAGTAACCACGGTTACTTGTAGGCTATGTCTATTCCATATGAAGAGAGATCATAAAGGAGCTTACGGTTGAAACCAACACAAATAGAAATAGAGACCACTGGTGTTAGAGCATTTAGTCCATTTTTCAAAAAACTTTTTCCAATTCATTTTTCTTCTGTAGCAATTAATGGTCATTAGTTGGGAGGAAGAAGATTTACAGAGAAAAAGAAGCCCAAGGAAGAGGATAACAATGGATAAAACTTAGGCACAGATAATTTCAGTTCTCTTCCATACCTCTTCTTTGGAAGAAGAGGTAAGCCTCAAGGTTTAAAAAAAATTGTGCATTGTTTTCCATCCTGGTGAGAAACCCTGGATAGATGTGTACCTTTCCAGTGAGCAAGAAAGAGCCCCTCTGCCAAGAGGTGTTCTGACCAAACACCAGGACCAGTGAACCTGAGCACTTCATTTCATGCCCAGCCCTGGCCAAGCCTAGAACAGAGGGGCATGTGTCTGAATAACGAACATTCCACGTGGGCAAACTTGCATCCCAGAAGCACGGCTTTCAGCAGCCGCCTCAAACTGAATGTGTTGGAAACAGAATTCTCCTCCACCAAACTTGATCCCTTGTTTCTATTACCTCTCTTCTCAGTCTATCCAGTCTCAAAAGTGCAGCTTCATCTTCCACTTTGGTTCCCACTGGCCCTCTCTTCCTCATTCACATCCTCAGGGCCATATTGGCCACAAGGTCTCTCACAGTCCAGGTGGAAACAGCCTCTCTTTTCTCTGTTTCTCCTCAATACTTCTATCTATGGCACTCACTTGACACTTTTTAAATATCTTTGCCACACGGTACTGATTCTCTACTCACTGTAGGCAAGAACTTTACTATGTTACCTCATTTAAAAATCACTTAGGGACTTCCCACTTCCACCACTGGTGGCACAGTGGTTAAGAATCTGCCTGCCAATACAGGGGACACGGGTTCGAGCCCTGGTCCGGGAAGATCCCACATGCCACGGAGCAACTAAGCCCGTATGCCACAACTACTGAGCCTGCGCTCTAGAGCCTGCGAGCCACAACTACTGAGCCTGCGTGCCACAACTACTGAAGCCCGCGCGCCTAGAGCCCGTGCTCCGCAACAAGAGAAGCCACCGCAGTGAGAAGCCCGCGCACCGCAACTAAGAGTAACCCCCGCTCGCCGCAACTAGAGAAAGCCCGCGCGCAGCAACGAAGACCCAACGCAAAAGAAAAAAAAAAAAATCACTGAAATTCTGTGAAGTAGTTTACGTTATTTTGCTTCTATCCACGGAAGAAATGGATACTCAGACAGGTGAAATAACTCGTCCGAGATCACAGAGTTGTAAAGTTGATATTCAGACCCTGATCTTCTGGTTCTACCCTAACACCAAGGTGCTTCAGATTTCATTTATCATTTTAAACACTGTCCCCTGTCCTTAAATCAAGCACAGACTCCTTGAAGGAAGGGATCCATTTTATCCAGCTTTGTGCTCTCTCCAGAGCCTAGCAATACTCATAACTCATGTTCACTGAATTATATTTCAGGACTCAGCCCAGAAACCGTTTTTCTTTCTGACTTCCAAGCCCAATCCCTGTAGCACCACCCACCCCCTCCCCTTGCCTTCTATATGTTTCTACTGCAGTACACGCAAAGCCTTGACGGCGGGCTTTGTGACTGCCGCGCGTGTGCCTGGAACACAGCAGACACCTAATGTATGTTTGCTAAATGAAATGTTTATGCATGAGACAGCTGGGTTCCTTATCAAGGCTACTATGTCTTGCTAGAAAATTGACCTCATTTTTATCTTTATCACATACGGAGGAAATTATTTTAGGAAAGAGTGACACAGGGAAGATGGAGAAAAACAGTCTTGGCCTTTGGGTCCTACCCACTTCCCCTGCTGTCCTGGGTATACTGTGTTCTGGAGAAGTACTTCCAAATTTTAATGGATACGTACTATCATTCAATACAAATTACGATTCAGTGTGTCTGTGGTAGAGCCCAAGATTCTGTATTTCTTTTTCTGGGGCGTGGGGGGGATGCAAACAAGAGGCTAACCAAGATTCTGCATTTCTAACAAGCTCCCAAGAGACGTAGATGCTGCTGATCTGTGGACCACACTTCCCAGGAGCAAGAAGTCCTAGACTGTAATAGTGAAACTGTGCCCATTTAAAGAGAAATAACATGTAGACTAAATGACCGGACATAAATTCAGAGTGTTAACGCTAGTTATCTCTGGGTTTCTTCTTTCTGCTTTCCTATAATTTCCAAGTATTCTATAATGACTCTTGCTGATGGAAATAAAAATTTTAAATGCTATATATACACATGCATAAAAAACTGTACATTTGGACATTTCTACTTTGCATGGCTACATCTTTATTTAAGCAACAAATATACTTAAGAAGACCAGACTTGGGAAATAACAAGATGGTGAATTTAGCAATTCCCTGTCTGCTCATTTTAACATGTAGATTAACATAAAACAGTAATTACCCTTAGCAAGCAGTCACCACCACAAGCATTGCTTTTCTCAGGTTCCTTTCCCTTAAAAGAAAGAGAAAGAATCCATTCAGTTGGAAGACAATAAAAGGCAAACCAAATTAAGGACAGAAGAAAAAACAAGCAGGTGCTACAATGAACCTCTTCCAAGTGGGTCAACAGAACCTCATGAAGTTGAAAAGGAGGTGGAAATGCGGTGCTCCCAGCAGAGGTGGGGTGGGCTGGGTTCCCCGACAAGGCAAAGTGCAATAAATTAAAGCAGCACTCACCGTGCACCTGCAAGCGAGGTGCAAAGAAATGGTCCTCAGAGGAGCCTCCCTTCCAAACGCACCAAGGAAAGATCCTTAGGAAAAGGCAATTAGAGGGTGTGCGTGTGCAGGAAAGCACTCCCCAAATACCTCCCTCTCTTCCGTGTTGTTCCAAAGGATGCCAGGTTTATCCTATGAGTTGCAGAAGTTGCAGCCCAGGCAGGTGGACACCTCATGCCCACTCCCATACCCGCAGCTATTCCGGACTCTTGCCCAGCCATAGGTACCTGTGACTCAGGAAGGGCCAAAAACAAAGGAGGCACTTTGTAACCAGAGTGTTCCTGGTTAAAGTAGGACCAACAAGGTTCTGCATCCTCTGTTTTCCAACCCACAGGCCTACGTGACTTTTTGCCTTAAAGAAATATTGTGAAATTGCCCGAAAGGATTGGAACTTAGTGCCTGGAAGGCTTATATATACAATGGGAATAAAAACCACTTCTGTGTGTCTATTAAGGATGTGGTTTCCTATCTGTGAAGTTTAGACACGCTAGCCATTCAGCTCGACTGAAAACAGTGAGTCACTTGATCTCTACTGAGTTCTGTGAGTCTAGAGCTGGACCATTCAAGGCAAATAAGCATATGCTGAGGTATTTAAAAATGTGATCACTCGAGATTTCGATAGCATCAAAGTCATCATCTTGATGGGAGAAAAAAATCTGAATCTACTTGGACTTGCTTACATTTCTTTTATTGAAATTCAATATTGTTTTTATTTTGAATTATATGGATGGTAGATGGGGTAGGGGAGGGGAAAGCACCATAATCTCGGTGCTCCAAAGCCTCAGAGTCTTAATATCTTAGTAGGAATTTTAGATTTGAGGAGACGTAAGAGGCACGACAATCAAATAAAATGCAGTACACGGTCTTTAGCTTGGATTCTGGTTTAACTTTTTTTTCAATGCTAAAGACTTAGGGGACTAAGTCTTCGGGAAATTTGACTATGGACTGATAATAAATGATATTGAGGACTACAATTAATTTTGTTGGCCATCATAATAGTACTGCATTTACATAAGGCAGCTTCTTTATTTCTTGGAGATGAATGCTAAAGTACTTAGGGGTAAAATGCCATGATATCTAAAATTTATTTTGAAATGGCTCAGCAAAAAATAATATGTGTAAATTTACACAGAGGAAGTAAATAAGAAAAATGCTAATAGTTACTGAAATCAGATAAGGGTTCTATGGGTTTTCATTGTAGTATATTCCTTCTACTTTTTTCTATATTTGAAAAATTTTAGAATTAAAAGTTTAAATTTATATCAAAAACATTTATGACCCCATAGTTTTATCTCCCTTGTCCTAGTCTCTTGCCATATTAGACCACAGTCCATCTATAGTAGATTATTTTCTTTCCTCCAGAACACATTCTCTCACGCCTTCCACCTCTGTAACTTTGTGTGTTGTATTGTCTCAACCTGGCATTTTTCTCCCTCCAGTCACTGGGCCTCTGGTGAAAGCTGATTTATTCTTTCAGGTCAATCTCAAAGGCTACCTCCTCTCGGAAAACTTTCCTCACCTCCACCCCACTTTATGCATCTCCCCTTTTCAGACTCCCCATTACACCTTGTACCTCTCAGCACACCTATCACATTCTACCCTGCAAGGTAAACACTGAAGCTGACATTTACTGAGAGCTTCCCACGTGTGAGGCCCTGCTGCCATGCTGTCGCATGCATTCTTTACTTCACTCGTTTCTTTCCTACCTCACTGAGGTAGGAGCTGTCATTACCTCTTTTCACAGGTGAGGAAACAGGCTTTGAGAGGCTGGGTGACCTACCCAATTACAGGATCAGTAAGTGGCAGTGCCAGGCTTCATTCAAATATAGCCCATCTGCTTCTAAACTCTTAAGCACTAGTGTGTATGTCATTTGCATGGCGGCCTGATCCTTTCCTACTACACTGTAACAATTTAAGGGCAGGTATTGCATCTTCTTTCTTTATTCACTCTACCAATAATTGTTGAAAAGCCACTATTATCAGGAAACCACTGCCCTATGTGATGAGGTAAAGATATGAGTGAAAAGGACAGCTTTTGACCTAGGCAGAAACTAAGGACATCTGACCAAACTATGGACTTTAGTTAATAAAAATGTATGTACTGGTACATTAATTGTAACAAATGTACCATATGAATGTAAGATGTCAATAATAGGGCAAACGGTAAGAGGGTTAATGAGAACTCTGTACTATCTTCTCAATCTTCCTGTAAATCTAAAACGGTTCAAAAAAAAAATAAAGTCTGTTTTAAAAAAGGAAAAAATAATGTGACAATGAGGTCAGTTTTCCTGATTGGCTCATAAACTCCCTATAAAATCAATCCTAAAGAAGAGTGGTTCAGTCATTCTAGCAAAAGGGGCGACAATGAAACGTCTGACTAGGGCCTATCTGGGGAATGAATTCAAATGAGGACCTCCAGCTGAATATGTGGCACGTGTTTTTTTAAACCTAATCTCATACATGTATGTCCTTCCCCTCATACAACACTAACATGCTTCAGGCTCCAGTTTCTCTAGCTTAATTCACGATGTTTTAATGAACATACACAGGAAGGAATTTACCACATCTCCTACTTCCCTAAATCAACTCAAGTTCTTAAGTCTCAGAAAGACTCTAGGAAGTTCAATTTCTTTTTTAAGCATTGGTTATTTTTTGGTTTTGATTTTTTTGTTTTTGTTTTTCTCCTTAAAGAATCACAGAGTTTCAAGTCCCACACTCCATAGCCATTTCAAATCCAGATCTTTAGGTACCTACACATTAATATACTGAACCATCCTATGCCTGATTCTTCCCTAAAAAATGGGAACTCGGCCTTTCAGATACTGTTCAGGGATTCCTCTCCACTTTAGTAAATGGCTCTCTCCACCACATTTGTGAGATCAGCTACATTTCCACATATAAAAACCTTCCTATGTGGAGCTAGCCTAATAAACCACCATGAATAATAGTAACTCTTTTTTTAGATCCAACTCCTGGAAAACTACAGCTCCTCACAGCTATGTAACTATTTAACAGACACCATTTGACAATATTAACCATAGTAATAAGTAACAGCATTGAGAGTATTTCACTAGTTGTGGTGCATTTTGGAAGTTAGTCTCATAAAAGTACTGTGATATGGGTGGTAAAGATATCATCACCATTTTATAGATGAGGAAAACTGAGGCTTACAATTGAAGTCAGAACTCACTCAAATACACCACTGCGTGACTTTGTTCCGCGGGGGATCCTCCAAGTCCTGGCTCAAAGCCAGCAGTGCTTTTGCTAGCCAGCCCCTCTCCCAGAAACTGTCCATAGTACTCGCCTCATCCCTGGAGGCGCTTTTTCTCTACAGGCCATGTATCCTCTCATGCATCCAATCTCCTGAGAAGAATCATATAAACTAACTCAGGACCAGGGCCCCGCTTCACTCATGCTTCAGCCACCACATGTTAACACATGGCCTCACACATTGGGTGCTCCCCAAGCCCAATGGTCCACAACCGCGTGAACGATCCTGAGCTGCAAAGCTTACCCACGGGCAAAAGCCATGAAACAAAAACATACCCTGTTCTGGTGCTTGACAACTAATGGAAAGTTCAAGATGACTTTTCTTCATTGACCTTAAAGCAAAACAAATTATATTTAAGTTTTACAACATGGCTAATAACCATAAATAGAAAAGAGAGAGTTTTGTTTTCCCCATGAGTCCTCAGTGAGGCCTCCAACTCGGGGGCCAAGAACATTCAGGGAATGTGCCACAGATCTTGGTTTTCATCCAGAGTCCAGAAAAAGGGCAGAGGCAAATGAGTTTTACCAGCGATTCAGTTTGAGTTCATCCTACAGGGACCACCCTCTACAAAATAACACCTAAAATCGGCTTGTGCATATACCTCTTTCTATAGACCTCTTTCTAATGGCCAAGTTGACCGTTCTGTTATTAGAACCTTGGATTCTTTAAGTCAAATGCAAAGTCAAATATTTTTTAAATATCAAATCATTAAAAAAAAAATTCTTCTCTGCCCTCTGGTACCAAATGTAAAGGTCCTGACTTCGCACAGAGAGTGAGTGATTCAGAGTTAACTGCTCCTGCCTTGAAAGGAAACCGAAGGCTTCCAGTGCCCCAGGACATCACAGAAGTTGCTGAAAGAAGCAGTTTACTGAATCGTACTTCTGTGTCTTCAAAGTTTTAACATGCCCAACAGTGGAAAACTAAAACCATTTGGATCAAAGAGGCTAAAAATCAATGCTTGCTTTGTTTGTTTTTAACCAGAATAATAACCAAAACTGAATATAGTTCACCAAGGTATTAAATTGTCTCACTGTATTTTTCCTTCTGTATCCAACTATACAAGAGACTTTTTTAAAAAAATAATAAAATGCTCTATTCTACCATCAATAACACACATGTGCTTTGAATTTTTCAGGAATGAAAGATGGGATTGTGGGGCTCTCCAAACCCTTCCTTGTGTGTCCAATGGCATATATTATAAGACTGCTCCCCTGCACTCATGAGAAAAGTGATCACAGGATACCAGAGGGAACTTACGGAGGGTGTGTGTGTGGGTGTGTGTGCGCACGCGCGCGCGCACGCACGCACACACTCAGCTGTGGTGTATCTTTGGGTGGGGTTAAGGTGGGAGAGGGCAAGCAACAGAGTGTTGGAACTCCTAAAAAGTGTCATAGGTGTTGCCTAAGATCTAAGATTCCACTCGCCCCTCCACTTTTCCTCTCTGTTCTTTGCTCCAGGAAGCTGACCCACTTGACAACACACTCCCTCAAAGCAATCCTGAGGAAAAAGAACAAAGCTGGAGGCATAACCTCCCAGACTTCAGACAATACTACAAACCTACAGTAACCAAAACAGCATGGTACTGGCACAAAAACAGACATATAGATCAATGAAACAGAATAGAGAGCCCAGAAATAAACCCATAAACTTACACTCAGTTAATCTTCGACAAAGGAAGCCAGAATATACAATGGAGAAAAGACGGTGGCTTCAGCAAGTAATATTGGGAAATCTGGACAGCCTCAAGTAAATCAATGAAAATAGAACACTCCTTCACACCATATACAAAAATAAACTCAAACTGGTTTAAGGACCTAAATATAAGACATGACACCACAAAACTCCTAGAAGGGAACATAGGCAAAACATTCTCAGACATAAATCACAGCAATATTTTCTTAGGTGAGTCTCCCAAGGCAAAAGAAATAAAAGCAAAAATAAATAAATGGGACCTAATCAAACACATAAACTTTTGCAAAGCAAAGGAAACCATCAACAAAACAGAAACACAACCAACAGCATGGGAGACAATACGTGCAAATGATGCAACCAACAAGGGGTTAATTTCCAAAATATTCAAACAGCTCATACAATATCAAAAAAAAAAACCAGACAACCCAATCAAAAAACGAGCAGAAGACCTAAATAGACATTTTTCCAAAAAAGACAGAGAGATGGCTAACAGGCATATGAAAAGATGCTCAACATCTCTAATTATTAGAGAAATGAAAATCCAAACTACAATGAGGTATCACCTCACACTGGTCAGAATGGCCATCATCAAAAAGTCTACAAACGTGTATATGTATAACTGATTCACTTTGTTGTAAAGCAGAAACTAACACACCATTGTAAAGCAATTATACTCCAATAAAGATATTAAAAAAAAAAGTCTACAAACAATAAATGCTGGAAAGGGTGTGGAGAAAAGGGAACACTCTTGCACTATTGGTGGGAATGTAAATTGGTGCAACCACTATGGAAAACAGTATGGAGGTTCCTTAAAAAACTCAAAAGAGTTACCATATGATTCAGCAATCCCACTCCTGGGCATATTTCCGAAAAAGATAAAAATCTAATTTGAAAAGATACATGCACCATGGATGGACCTAGAGAGTATCATACTAAGTGAAGTAATCAGACAGAGAAAAATAAAATAATACAGACTCACAGACATAGAAAAGAAACTTATGGTTACCAAAGGGGAACACGGGCAGGAGTGGGGTGGGGAATGAGGAGTATGGGATTAACAGACACATACAACTATATATGAGATAGATAAGCAACAAGGATTTTCTGTATAACACAGGGAACAATATTCAATATGTTGTAATAACCTATAATGGAAAATAATCTGAAAAAAAAAATATATATATATATATCTGAATCCCTTTGTTGTATACCTGAAACTAACACAATACTGTAAATCAACTATACCTTCATAAAAATAAAAACAAACAAACAGGGGCGTCCCTGGTGGCGCAGGGGTTGAGAGTCTGCCTGCCGATGCAGGGGACACGGGTTCATGCCCCGGTCCAGGAAGATCCCACATGCCGCAGAGCGGCTGGGCCTGTGAGCCATGGCCGCTAAGCCTGCGTGTCCGGAGCCTGTGCTCCGCAACGGGAGAGGCCACAACAGTGAGAGGCCCGCGTAATGCAAAAACATAAAATAAAATAAAAACATGCTCCTTACCCTCTGGCTCCTGGTTGGGTTTGACCAATGCGGAGGTTCCACAGGAGGACAACCACAGGAGAGCAGAAGGAAGGAAGAAAACAGCTCCCTCCCTGCAGGCTCTCAGGTCACAAGACCTGCCCAGTGGCCCACTACACACAGCTCTCTGTCTCCCCCCTCACCCCTCAGGCCCCCAAGTGGGAGGAGCTTGGCTGCCACAAGCCCCAGGGTGATGAAGATCTCAGGTACTTCCCCTACACCCTGTCCAAGTTCTCAGTATGAATGTGCCACCTGTTTCCTGATGAGACCTGGGCTGATCATATACCTAAAACCTCTGAATACTCACAAGATACTGCCCTAATTACTACTGTTTTGATCCCACCTTTATGGCAGCCTTACGTGAATTATGTCAAAGAAAAGTCACTCGACAATATTTCAGGACCTTTTCTTATTTATTTATTTATTTATTTATTTATTTATTTGGCCGTACCACACATGTGGGATCTTAGTTCCCCAACCAGGGATTGAACCCATGCCTCCTGCAGTGGACGCACGGAGTCCTAACCACTGGACCGCCAGGGAATTCCCCTTAGGCACCTTTTAAAGCTAGCTGTTTTTCACTTTGTTATAAAGCAGAAACTGACACACCATTGTAAAGCAATTATACTCTAATAAAGATGTTAAAGAAAAAAAAAAGCTAACTTTTGATTAGTGTACTGACATGGTTTTTGGTTGTCATTGTTGTTTAATCCACAAAATGCCATCATCTGCAATAAACTACACAGTAAAGGAAATATACTTAAAGCTTAAATGATATTTTTTCAGCCTTATTGAGGTATATATAATAGACATACTAAATGTTAAGATATCTAAAGTATACATTGTGGTGATTTGATACACATAGACATTGTGAAAGGTTTCCTCTTACCTAGCTAATTAACACATCCATCACCTCACGTATTTATCTTTTTTTTTTTTTTTTGGTGAGAACATTTAAGTTCCATTCTCTTACAATTACACAATATAGTGTTATCAACTACAGTCACCATGCTTTACATTAAATCCTTAGACCTTATTCACCTTATAGCTGAAAGTTTACACCCTTTTACAAGCCTCTCCTCTCTTCTACTGTTTCTATGAGTCCAATGCTTTCTTTTTGATTCCACACTTATGTGATACCATAGAGTATTTGTCTTTCTTTGTCTGACTTATTTTACTTAGCATAATGCCCTCAAGGTTCATCCATGTTGTCACAAATAGCAGGATTTCCTTCTTTCTCAAGGCTGAATAATATTCCATTGTGTGCATGTATATGTGTGTATGTATACATATATATATATATACATCTTCTCATCTTCTTTAGCCATTCATCTGTTGACAGACATTTAAGTTGCTTCCATATCTTGGCTACTGTGAATAATACTGCAATGAACGTGGGAATGTAAATATCTCTTCAAGATCCTGTTTCCACCTCCTTGGGATTTTTACCTAAAAGTGGGATTGCTGGATCATATGGCAGCTCTATTTTCAATTTTTTGAAGAACCTCCATACTGTTTTCCACAGTGGCTGCACCAATTTACATTCCCACCAACAATGCACAAGGGTTTCCTTTTCTCCACATCCTCACTAACACCTGTTGTGCTTGTCTTTTTGATAAAAGCCATTCTTACAGATGTGAGGTGATTATCTCATCGTGATTTTGATTTGCATTCCCCTGATGACTGGTGATGAGGAGCACCTTTTCAGTATCTGTTGGCCATTTGTATGTCTTCTTTGGAAAAACGTCTACTCAGTTTCTCTGCTCATGTTTTAATTGGATTATTTGGTTTTCTTGCTGTAGAACTGTATAAGTTCTTTATACATATTTTGGATATTAACCCCTTATCCAATATATGATTTGTGAATATTTTCTCCCATTGAGTAGGTTGCCTTTTCATTTTGTTGATGGTTTCCTTTGCTGTGCAGAAGCTTTTTAGTTTAACGTAGTCCCACTTGTTTAAGTGATCCTTTTTAAAATGTAAGTCAGATCAAGTCAGCTGTGCTCAAAACCCTGTCATCTCTGAGAAATGAATATTTTAGGTCCTTATTCTGTCCTGCAGTACCCTTCGCAACCTGTCCCCCACTCCACCCCTTTTTTTTTTTTTTTTTTTTTGCTGTACGCGGGCCTCTCACTGTTGTGGCCTCTCCCGTTGCGGAGCACAGGCTCCGGACGCGCAGGCTCAGCGGCCATGGCTCACGGGCCCAGCCGCTCCGCAGCACGTGGGATCTTCCCGGACCGGGGCACGAACCCGGGTCCCCTGCCTCGGCAGGCGGACTCTCAACCACTGCGCCACCAGGGAAGCCCCCACCCCCATATTTTTTGGCTTTACTCTGCAGTACTCTTCCCTTTGTTTCCTCTGCCCTAGCCTCAAGGGCATCTTTGCTGTTTCTCAAACATGCCAAGTTCAGTCCCACCTGAGGGCCTTTGCTCTTGCAGTTTCCTGCACCTAGAATGCCACCTCCTGGGTCTCCATATCACTGAGTCCTGCTCAACTGCAACTACTCTAGGAGGCCTTTGCCCATCACCACCTCTTAAGCAGCCCTCTCTTGCTCTTGCTCTCTCTCACCCCTTGATTTTTCTTCATTGTGCTTATTACCCCAATACGTTATATATTTATATATTTATTTGTCTATGGCCCATCTCCTCCCATGAGAACGCATGGTCCCAGAGAGCCGGGACCTTGTCTGTTAGGATCATCACTCATCCCCACTGCCCAGAACAGTGGGTGCTGTAGAGTCAGCCCTCACTAAATCTTTGTCAAATAAATGATTTGGTTAGGGAAAAATAAAAAGGACTGCTGGTCTGCTTTCCTAATGACTGCAGCTAAATTTCCAGTGATCAAGAAGATATTCAGTAGCCATCTTTAGAGATGCTATAGAAGGGATTCTGTAAACTAAAAGATGAGTTTATGGAATAACCTGCCATCCTACATGAGGATTTTCCACACTGCACATCAAAACCAGCAGAGTACACAGTAAATAATAATTAAAAAATATATATGAACAAATTTAAACAATTATTCAAGCCAGAGTGGCAAAGATTTTCTGTAAAGCGCCAGAGAGTAACTAACTTACACTTTGCAGGCCACAGAACCTCAGTCACAACTACTGAACTCTGCTGCTGCACGATAACAGCCAGACACAATACATCAGTGAATAAGCACAGCTGTATTCCAATATAACTTTACTGATGAACACTGAAATACGTATAACTTTCACGTGTCACAAAATATTATTCTTCTTTTAATTTCTTTCAGTCATTTTAAAATGTGCAAACCATTCTAGGCTCATGAGCCACATAAAAACAGGCCGTAGGCCAGATCTGGCCTCTTGGCTGTAAGTCTCTGACCCCTGATTTAAATCCTTTCTAAGGGTGTTTTTTTTTTTTTTCTTTTCCTATAGATGAAATACATTCTGGTCCATACAATCTGTTGGATACATAGTCTACAACTAATTAAGCATGGAATAATTGCTTTTGTTAAAGAATAATAAGCTGGATAAACAATTTATTTAGGTGAATAAACATTACTAATTCAGTCTTCCAGGACTGTCTTTCCACCCAGATTTTGGTCATCTTCAAATATAAGCTCTGTTATCACCTTTTTCTTCATCTAAGTATTTTCATTTTCCATCCTAGTGAAGAAATTTCCATTTACTCTTTCTTCCTTTATAGAGAGGGGAACTGTAACAAAATCTTAGGATAGAGGGGAGAGTGGCTTCCTAGGTTTGAGGCAAGGCAGATTCCAGTACAGTGTTTCATGATGAAGTGTACAGTGTGTTGTTGCTTATACTTTGCTTCCAAGTACTTTCAAACACACCCTGTTGTGTGGGCCCTGGAATGAGAACTATTCTGATTGCAGGTGCTGCTAGCACTCAGGGTCATCTGTCCCCATGAGCCACAAAAATTTGCTGAGAAGGCCATGCTGGGAGATGGCACAGCCAAAACAAGTTATTTCATAACTTAAAGCAGAAGAGTTTAAATTGCTCTCAATTATAATGATAGCTCATCTCTCTTACGCAACAGCAAATATATGAAAATAAGGACTTTGAAGAAGCACTCTTCATGATATCACTCAGAAAAGTCGACCAAAACAGGTGTATTAACATCAAACTTGGACTTCCCTGGTGGTCCGGTAGTTAAGACTTCATGCTTCCAATGCAGGGGGCACGGGTTCGATCCCTGGTCAGGGAACTAAGATCCCACATGCCGCAAGGCGCAGCCAAAAAAACCCCCAAAAACAACAAACATGTCTATTTGACACTGGACACACAGTAGAGAACGGGAACACTTCACTATAGGCCTTCGGATGCTCTCAATATCCTAATGTTGAGTGTCCCAGGAACCCAATCAAGAAAGAATTCAAGAGGAAAGTTCTCACCCCTCATGTTCTCTAAGCATAGGAGACATGGAACAAAACCAAAATTTATTTTAACCTAATTAATTATAGACTCCACCTGCCCAACCCACTGTGAAAGTAGATCTATTGGAATGTGGAGTGAAAATTTTTTAAGTTTTTTGAAACACCTCTGGTGCTCTGTTTCTTGATTTTCCCAGTAAATCAAATTCAAATAAACAGGCTAAAGGAAGTCAATGGTTTTCCAACTCCTACTGTAAGTAACACAGATTTACTGTGAGATTTAAGCCTACAGATTTACTGTGAAAACCAGGGATTAAATTAAGCTTCACTTAAATTTCAAGATGCCAGAGATGGTCTCCTGAGAAAGCAGACTTGGCTTGAAACCCTGGTGTCTCACACACATGGCCCAATTCCCAGCAAAGACAGCCGTCCACAAAGCCGCCCTGTCTCCGCAGGCATCTCCTCCGTTCTGCAGAGCTTGGACTACACACATCAATGAAAGTTGAGACATCAAGTCATGGAAAAGCTGTAAGATAAGCGCCTCTGCTTCATCTCACACTCTTAATTGAGTTTCTGAGGGAAATGGAAATGCTGACAAGGCAGGCAGCTTCAAACAAAAATGATCAGAAGTGAATGAATACACCAAAGAATCGCCACCATAGTTGCCTGGTAATCTGAATGTGTGAGCATTCAGATCAACACATTCTTTTTTTTTTTTTTTGCGGTACGCGGGCCTCTCACCGCTGTGGCCTCTCCCGTCGCGAAGCACAGGCTGCGCACGCGCAGGCTCAGCGGCCATGGCTCACGGGCCCAGCCGCTTCGCGACATGCGGGATCTTCCCGGACCGGGGCACGAACCCGTGTCCCCTGCTCAATGAAAGTTGAGACATCAAGTCATGGAAAAGCTGTAAGATAAGCGCCTCTGCTTCATCTCACACTCTTAATTGAGTTTCTGAGGGAAATGGAAATGCTGACAAGGCAGGCAGCTTCAAACAAAAATGATCAGAAGTGAATGAATACACCAAAGAATCGCCACCATAGTTGCCTGGTAATCTGAATGTGTGAGCATTCAGATCAACACATTCTTTTTTTTTTTTTTTGCGGTACGCGGGCCTCTCACCGCTGTGGCCTCTCCCGTCGCGAAGCACAGGCTGCGCACGCGCAGGCTCAGCGGCCATGGCTCACGGGCCCAGCCGCTTCGCGACATGCGGGATCTTCCCGGACCGGGGCACGAACCCGTGTCCCCTGCATCGGCAGGCGGACTCTCAACCACTGCGCCACCAGGGAAGCCCCCCAGATCAACACATTCTTTTGGGGAATACCCAGGGCACCAGGGAATTACCCTCTTCCAGACACCCAGGGGGACTGTGATGCTGAAACCAGGTGATGGAGAAAGTCACAAGGAGGAAGTTTCCCTGAACAACCCTGACTTCAGCTTGTATTAGTTTGCTAGGACTGCCCTAACAAACTACCACAGACTGTATGGCTTACACAACAGAGGTCTCTAAGTCCAGGATGAAGGTGTCAACATCAAGGTGCTGGCAAAGCTGTTTTGTTCTGAGGCCTCTCTCCTCTGCTGGTAGATGTCCTGGCGTGGTCTTCCCATTCTACGTGTCTGTGTCCAAATTTCTCTGTCTTATAGGAACACCAGTCATAATGGTTTAAAGCCCACCTCCATGACCTCATTTTAACTTAATCACCTCTTTAAAGACCCCATCTCCAAATATACAGTCACATTCCAAAGTACTGAGGGTTGGGACTTCAACATAGGAATCTTGAGGGGACATAATTCAGCCCTTTGCCCTGCTGGAACCACTGCCATGGCAAGACTCTGTTTTTGTTCAGCCCTACCAGTGCCAAAGGCTAGACAATAAACTGATAACCCAATTCTCACTATTTTGAACATTAACTACCTTTCTTTTATAATGAAAGGATATTACATTCAACAATGTCCCAACCCTAATCTCATTTTGATAACAACAAAAAAAAACCCAACATATAATTTTCACTGCCTTTATAAAATACTTTGTTACATACCAAATCCAATCATAAAGAAAAGTCTTTGGGGGTGGGCGCACACTCTAAGCACCAGCTGCTGCCAGGCCACATTTTTTTATAAGCAATTTGCACTGCAACGAAGATCCAACACAAGGAAAAATCAGGACATTCAGTTGACATTCATCAGCATCACGGAAGGCGAGTGTACAAAAACACATTCTCACTTATTTCGTGTGTACCTTTTCATGCAGACACTCACGTCTTTGCATGCAGGATTACGTACTGCTGTGTCAATCTGTACTGCCCACTCCTGATATCGAAATGGGTTTAAAAAATAACAGTAAGTGTTGTACACCTGAAACTAATGTAATACTGTAAAACCACTATACTTCCATAAAACACACACACCCACACTGAAATCAAGACTTCTATTCAAACCAGGTGTGTGACCAGGAATATCATCAGCAAAACGTAACATTTTAAAGCCCTACATCTAAATGATTACCAAAGCTCTTTTTAAAAGAAATACCAAAACCAGTATCATTTAAATGTGTTTAATCTCAATTTAAGCCTTAACAATTTATGACCTTATAACCATTTATGTCCTCCAAATTCGACTATGTTATTCATCAATTCAATAAACATTTACTGAGATTGTACTATGTGGCAGGCAGCATTCTAGGGGCTAGAGATACATCACTAAACAAACAAAATCCCTGCCCTCCTGGAACTGACAGTCTGGTAAGATACACACATCATTTCCCCTACTGTCCTACAAACTCATTTACCTTCCCAAATTCCCTGACTGGGGCATGGGTATTTCCAGCCTCCCAATTTCCCAAAGACAAAACTTAGGAGCTATGTTCTATTTTTCATTCTCTATCACATCCCTCCTGGGTCTCTAGTGGCTATTTCCCACCCTGCCTCCTCTACCTGCCTTTCCTAACACAGATAACATTACCACCTACAAGCCCCAGCCATCAGCCCATCAGCCCTGTACTCCTTGCCATTCACCACATCCTGTTAATCCCACCACTGGGGTCCCTCCCCAGTCTCTTCCAACCTCTCCACTCCCATTGCCACAATCCTGGTCATTTTTTGTCTCAACTTACACATCCTCTCTAGAAGATGGAACCTATAAAGCAGAAACAGTGACCTACTCACCTTTGTATCTGCACCATTATTTGTGTTTGCACAGAACTCTGGACGCACTATATTAAGTCAATATACTCTGTATCCCTGGCCACCTCCCCACTAGACCATGCGCTCTGAGGGCAGGGCTTATATATATATATATATTTTTTTAATTCTCAGTGACAGACATGCAGTAGATATTACGTGCCTCTTGAAAGCCACTTATTCATTCATGCAACTAGTATTTATCAAGCACCCACTCGCCACCAGGTACTATGATAGATGATGGGGATATACCAGTGAACATAAACCCCCCACCCCTGCCTTTTAGAACTTCTATTTACACAAATTCCTATTGTACAAATTTATTTTAGAGTGAGGGTAGAAAGATAATAACTTAAAACGTAAGTATGCAATGTGTTATAAAGGGATAAGTTCTATAGGAAAAAAAAAATAAAGAAGAAGAGGGATTGGGGGAAAGGGGCAGGAAGGTTCGCAATTTTCAATACCATCAGGGTAGGCAGGTAGGTTTCACTGGGAAGGTAACATCTGAGCAAAGATGTAAATAAGAGTGGAAGTTCACCAGGTGGATATCTGGGGAAGAGGATACAGGAAGAAGAAATAGCAAATGTAAAGGCCCTGAGGCACAAATGTGCCCAGTGTGTTCAAAGGCCAGTGTGGCTGGAGTGGACTTAGCCAGGGGGAGAATATGAGGCAATGAGGTCAGAGAGGAAAGGAGGGGGCTTAGTATGGTGCCTGTCAGGTATCTGGAAGGACTTCATCTTTTACCATGAAGACAGAGAAGTCATTTCAAGTTCTGAGCAGGGGAGTGTCATAGAGTGACGAGTTTGAACAGGATCACTCTACTGAGAATAGACTAAAGAGAGGCAAGGATAGAATCAAGGAAAGCAGCTAGCAGGTCCTTGGAATAATTCAGGCAAGACAGAATGGTGGCTTGGGTCAAGGTGGCAACATGGGTATATTCTGAAGGCCGAGTCAATAAAGTTTTCTGAGGGACTGGACCTCGGAAACATATCTACATTTCTTCCTTTTCACTGATAATAACGAAGCCCCAGCCAAGACCCTGCTCCTTATTCCCAGATGGCTGTGGAAGTCTAGGATTTGTTCTATCCCATCTTCAATTCTCCCCTCTCTTCATCCTACAAACCGCAGTGGGACTGGTGCTTGGAACGCTGCCCCCCCTCACAGCATCACCTGCTCACAGTGGAGCTCCCTTCGGGGCACAGACCTGCTCCGAAGCCCTCCACCTTCTCCGCACGTGCCCAGCCCTGTCCCAACACCTCAAACACCTTCCCATCACCCCACCTCTGCTCTCCATCACCCTCCCTGCTCCTCCCCAGTGCCCTGGATCTTAAGGCCCTTGCTGCCCTTTAAAGTTCACTGCAGGTTCCACCTCCTCTAGGACATCTTCCCGGGATGGTCTGGCTCATGCCTGTTTCTACCTCCTCGGGGTTCCTGTGGCCTTTACTGCCCATGCTAAACATCCCACATCACACTGGCCCATCTAGACTGTGTGCCCCTAGAAAGCAAGAGCCATGCCGTACATTTTTCAGGCCCCATGCCACCTACTCTATGGGCAGCAATCATAACACTTGCTGGCAAAGAACATCATAGGGAAAAATCCAAGAGTACAATGTTTGAATTATTTTATCTTTATTTATTTATTTATGGCTGTGTTGGGTCTCCGTTGCTGTGCACGGGCTTTCTCTAGTTGCGGTGAGCGGGGGCTACTCTGCATTGCGGTGCATGGGCTTCTCATTGCGGTGGCTTCTCTAGTTGCAGAGCATGGGCTCTAGGAGCACGGGCTTCAGTAGTTGTGGCACACAGGCTCAGTAGTTGTGGCTCGTGGGCTCTAGAGTGTAGGCTCAGTAGTTGTGGCTCGCGGGCTCTAGAGCGCAGGCTCAGCAGTTGTGGCTCGCGGGCTCTGGAGCGCAGGCTCAGTAGTTGTGGCGCACGGGCTTAGCTGCTCTGCAGCATGTGGGATCTTCCCGGATCAGGGCTGGAACCCATGTCCCCTGAGTTGGCAGACAGATTCTTAACCACTGCGCCACCAGGGAAGCCCTGAATTATTTTAAATGTACTGTCAACACTTGAAGACTGGGAGCAGTCACATAAAAATCCAAATTTATGTCTTCTCTTAAAATACTAGAAGATCAGGCAACACTGGCCCTCATTCCTCAACAGCTGAGTGGTCATCGTGCCCCCCCCCACCCTTTTTTTCTTTTCGGCCACACCGCACGGCATACAGGATCTTAGCTCCCTGACCAGGGATTGAACCTGTGCGCCCTGCGATGGAAGCGTGGAGTCTTAACCACTGGACCACCAGGGAAGTCCCTAATTGTGCCCTTTTCCCCCCTCTATGCCCCAGTTCACTTGTTTACTTTTCTGTCAGGTCCTGGTAGGCATGTGAGTTTGTGATCCCCATACCAGACACTGGTTACCTTGAATTTTTTAATTATCAAGTTCTCTTGGGAACTGAGTATTTATTGAAGGTAATATCAGTTTTTCTCACTCATGATATACTCTGACAGACTTGTTTCAGACATTTCTATATTATAAACATAAATAATTACATACATACACAAATACACACACATATATGTATTTTGTATTAACATTCCTAATAGATTACAATTCCTACACTATGGTTCAAACACCTTGAAATATGGGGGTTACAATTCTTGCCATGACTAAGTATAAGAGGGTCAGATATCAGTACAGAAGCTATGCAGAAAGAAAGGAAGATAAAGCAAAAATAAATGTTACTGATGAGCTATTTATCAAACCATTGTAGGGAAAAAAAAGTCACTACAATTCTTTTTAAACTAAAAAATTCCATGGCCTTGTTGATTTAAAAACAAAACCTCACGGATTAGAGATCAAACTATGTATACATAAGGGATGTTACAATGGGTTTATTCTCCAGACAACTGCCTACATTCTAAAGTAAAATTGTCTTCTTCCTATGATTAAATTTCAGCCTCCAAACTAAGACCAAAGGAGGTAAATCAGACCATAAAGAAACAGATACAATGATTTCCAGAGAAGCCTACCAAGAGTGGAAAAGTTAAGCAGTTACTGTTACTGGACTTGTTTAGGGGAGTCATCTCCTTTGACCTATGACTCATGGCTGGGGTTTTAATTAAGAGAAAAGCAAAATCTGGACACAGAAGTCAGAAGATATTTAAAAGGCACCCTGACTTTATCTGTGTATCAGTCATAACTTCTACACCAAACAGGCAGGCCTTTCTCAGCAAACAGCTTTCCTGATGAGCAATCAGATTTTGAAGACTTCCAATGCCACCTCCAGCCCTGTGGTCTGAAAAGCAAATACAATTCAGTCCAAAGCTCATATTTAAAGCAAGGAAACTGAGCATAAGGGTACACTTTTAGACATACTTCAGCACGAAGGGATTCTTTGTCCTTCAAATCACATTTGGTAAATATCTATCTTTCTCCTTTCTCTTTCTCAACTTAGTGTTTTAACTAATAAGCTTTCAAAGGAACGTTCACTGGCTTAGCACATACTTTACCACTCTTCCCATAAAAATTACCTTCTTCCTCTGCATGCAAAGAGGCAAGAAAGACTGACAAATGAACATAAGAAAAAAATTTACAGTGTTTTTACAAACATTTAGTAAGGTTTTATAAACTGCATTAAAACACAATGAATGGGACTTCCCTGGTGGTGCAGTGGATAAGAATCCACCTGCCAATGCAGGGGACATAGGTTCGAGCCCTAGTCCGGGAAGATCCCACATGCCGTGGAGCAACTAAGTCCGTGCGCCACAACTACTGAGCCTGCGCTCTAGAGCCTGCGAGCCACAAATACTGAGCCCACATGCCACAACTACTGAAGCCCGCATGCCTAGATCCTGTGCTCCGCAACAAGAGAAGCCACCACAATGAGAAGACCGCATACCACAACGAAGAGTAGCCCCCTCTCGCCGCAACTAGAGAAAGCCCGAGCGCAGCAACGAAGACTCAATGCAGCCAAAAATAAATTAATAAATTCATTTTAAAAAAAACAACAACGAATGGTTATGGTCATGATCATACACTGCCCAGCTAGCTCTTGATTCTTGTTTAAAAGGAAAGAAAATGAATAAATGAACATGGCTAGAAAACTCAAATAATATGGAAAAGAAAAAGTTTTTCAGTGTAATATCTCCCTAGGGGGCAAAAAGGTATGTACCAGCATATATACAATATCTTCTTTAAAACATTTATACAAAAGGGAATGGTAGTCACATGATTCTGCAAAACATTTTTTCATTTTATATACACACATGCACATACATACATATATATAAGTTGTATTTGTGTATGTATATATAAAAATAATGTAATTCGAAATCAGCACACATATAGAGCTTTCATTCTTTACAAATATGCTATAATATAATATACCTTGTATAAATATCTTGGCATAGTTGTAAGTGAACGTATTTATGAAATTGCTGGTGATTTTAAATTTTAAACTATATTGAGAAATTGCTCTCCAGTGGCATCTACTTTATACTTCAATCTCAAACAGCAGTCCCTTTTCTGCATGTAATATAAGTATCAAAACAGACCTGCTTTGTCTCAAACTGCATCACAAAACTGCCAGACAACCAACCCATCACAGAACAAGTCAAGCTCTTCTAGACAACAGACTCTACGAACCAAACCAGAAGCATCACATATCAAAGCTGGAGGCTGGCCATCACAGCTTCATAAAGGGTTCTGCATAGCTGACCTTTTACTTTTTTCTATATTCTTTGTTTAAGACAAAACTGCAGGAACAGGGTGGGGGAAAGGGGGGGTTATCATCTGCTAGGTATTTATCCTAGTCCATTCGGGATGCTATGACAAAATATCAGAGACTGGGTGGCTTATAAACAACAGAAATTTATTTCTCACAGTTCTGGAGGCTGGACATCCAAGATCGCAGTGCTAGCACAGTCACCTTCTGGTGAGGGCGCTTTTCCTGACTCATAGCTGGCGTTCTCGCTGTTTCCTCACATGGCAGAAGATGCTAGGAGCTCTCTGGAGCCTCTTTTATAAGGCAGTAATCCCATTCACGAGGGCTCCACCGTCATGACTTAAGCACCTCCCAAAGTCACCACCTCTTCATACCATCATCTTTGGGGGGTCAGGATTTCACCATGTGAATTTGAGGAAGGGACACATTCATTTACGCCACAGCAGCACTCACCTACGAATACTACCAGGGGAAAACCCTGAAACCGTCATAGAGTTGAACACCTTGGTCCCTCCCCACTGTCAAATACCATGGGGGCCCCCAAAGCAGGCAGTGCAAAGAAGCTCGAAGCCCCCCAAACAACAAGTGCAGAATCAGGGTGGGGGACAGTCAGGGAAGTCCAAGGTTGACCTTCTTCCTTCCTTCTCTAAGTAGCTGCTTGGGAGGGTCTGAGTCCCTCAGTAACCAGATACCGCCCGGTAACTCACAGCAAGCTGACAGAGTGCATGGCTGGGCCACATACCTTGGCTGTAAGATCATGGACAGACTCCCAAACATGCCATGCATTTTTATTTCTGCCTCTGAGGGTCTGATTAGGTATTTTCCTCAGGTAAAAAGCCTTGAAAACCCCCATCCACTTACAACCTCCTACCTCCTGTTCATTTATCAAAAATAGCAAAATGCCACTTCTCCAGATTAATCTACATCCATATTAACCTCTCTCTACCTGGAAATTCCATAGCATCCTATTCATACAGTACTTTGGGCCTTTATTATCTCATTAGTTATAATAATGATGAAAGATATATAAAGAGATACACACAGAGTTTTCTACAGGCCAACCACTTGAGAGGCTGTGCTTTTATCTACACAGGTATATCATGAGGTTTGAGAAAAGTAAGTTTAGATTCAAATTTAAATTAGATTCAAATTTAGATTCAAATTTAAATCTAAAAAAAGTTTAGATTCAAATTTAAATTAAATTTATCCAAGATGTGAAACTTGGATAAAACCATTTGATCTCTCAGCTCCTGAGCTTCTTAATCTACAAAACAGGTAATACTGTCTCTCTCATAGGATTGTTGTAAGGATTCTCCCCACCCCTGTCCCAACCCATCAGAAGCCGAGAAAGTGTTAAGCCCTTAGCACACTGGACAAGCTCAATAAAATGTTACCTCTCCCAGAAGGGCTTGTATTCTGGCTATCTCTCCCCCAGGATACTTCATTTTGTTCCCTCCAGCAACTACCAAAGTAGACTTTGTTAATACCGTTAACAAGTTCATTTGGAATTTAACTGAATTGCACTGAACCAAGTAAAATTAATTCAGCATCTCTTAACACTCATAAATGAATGCCTCCTCAAGGTCAGTGGTCATTTTTAATCCAATTTTAGAATCATCGAGGACCTAAAGTCTTGGTTGGAACTCCAGACTTTCTATTTCTGAGATAAGCCTTTGGTAAAGCCACTAATTACCCTCCTACTTTCCCAGGCACGGCCACTGTCAAGCTTTAACCAGACACCAGAAAGGAGCCACAGCACTCAAACTATTTACAACCTAAAGTCGTCAAGAAAACCACCCTTATGAAACCAAGCACGGAGGAGTTACTAAGATTCTAAATTCTGTCTTCAAAGGGCCTCAGCAGCATGAAGAATGCAGGAAAAACTAATTTTTTCATTCTTAAAAAGGGCACGCTAGCAAATTGCACAGAGCAATTTCCTAATGTAAGCTAGACTGATGTTGATATTCATTTTCTAAATAAATGACTGGCTTGGATACTGTCTATGTAAAAACGTCCAATAGACTTATTTTTGTTTATAAATGAAGATGAATTCATATCTGAGCAGATGGTAATCAATTTGGAAACTTCAGAAGTTCTGAACAGTTATCGTGTCATGAATAGTATAGGTCTTATTCGGACAGTATAATCAAACTAAATGTTTTATTCATTATAGGTCACTATGGGACTGAGAAACTACTGCTTGTTCTTATATCAGTAATTACACTAAAATAAACTGACTACATGTCACTGGAGTATGGTACCTTTGAAGGCTTTTAAAGGAAATCTAATACCGCACAGATTATTTAACATAAAAAATATAAAGACAAACAAAAAGTCAAAACATGTAATATTCCAAATTCTATTAATATAGTACATATATTTATCATAAACATCCTCATTAGAGGTTTACACAAGAATGTGGTTTCTCCTAACGAAAGCAAGTTCCGGACATGCTCTTTATTCTTGCATCAGGCTCACCGAATGTGACCAAGTTGATCTGATTCTGCGACCAAATGATTATAAATAGGCAGGAGCCTTCACAAAATGTAATTGTACCACAACTCAAATTGCAACGGCTCAGCCATTCCGAACCCCTAACTTCAGTCAACACAAGGCTCTTTTCAGAATAAAGGGCAGTTAAGAAGTTATCCTCACCCAGCCCTAGTATGTTTCAGCTCCCTAAGAAAAACAAGACCAATAGGACTGTATCCTCCTAGAACATTATACTACACTCCTCATAAGGTCATTCATCATTCTGCAAATAGGTCACAAAGATTTTTAAAAGGGCACCAAAGAGAAAGAAAGGACAGAAAGGAGTGACTGGGTTAAAAAATTCATGATACCCATGTCCTAGAGAAATAAATGAAAGCTTACCTACTGTTTTTTCTTTTAAATGAAAATAAAAAGAGTAATTCCATGTTGCCCATGGGTGCATTTTTATGAAGTGACATTATCAGCCAGAGGACAGCAAGGAAAGCAAAGGGGCCAGGTAACAAAACACGTCAGCTCTACCCAGGTGGAAATGAGAAGATTACAAGAAAGAGCAGGAAGCAGATAAGCCATCCTGGAGAACTGAGCCCTCCGGGAACAGGGAGGCATGGCTTGACCCACTAATGCAACGGCAGAAAACATGTTCTAAATCTAATCATGTGATTTTAATATCTGATTAAAGTCAATAGCAGAAGTCAGCTTTTAGCTATATGCCAGAGAAGAGAAATGTCTCTGAATTTCACCAAGATTAAATTTATATTTTTTCACATTAAAAATAAAAGTCATTCCTCAAACAAAATTGTAACTTTACTAGAAAACAAAAAAAAGGCCAACTGGAATCCAAACAGCATAATAAAGCACTGACTTTTTTTCCTTTTTAACCTCTATGCATTCACAATTTTCACAGTTATAACTAAAGAAGAGATATAAATTTGCAGTCTTCGTGTTTCTAATATAATTAATTTTAATATCTCCACAGCAGTCTACTGAGAACCATACCAACACAAAGGCAAAAACAGCACAGGTAGATATAAAAATGTAGCTAGCATTTTAATTATATTACAAAAAATGTCCAATTTTCAGAAAATATAAAACCATACTATAACCCCAAAACCCAAGACATTTCAATTCATAGAGTTTCCATCTGGTAAAATAATTGTTTTGTGAAATTTACCTTTTTCTGTATAAAAGACCCAATTCATATAACCATTAATGAAAATACTTGAAATTCTTGAAATAATATACCAAATGTATAAATCTTTCAGTAATTATTGGTAATGATTAAGACAGAGGTAATGAAAAGAATTTAATTTAGTATGTTTTATACAAATGGATAATGGGCATAAAAATGCTTACCACTTTTATGAAAAACAAAGAATTTTTTGGAAATTAAATAATCTAGAAAATGCATCTAGACTGATTTGCATTCTCTCCTACGACTTCAGATTTCCACTGTTATCCCAAAGAGAAATAACCAGAGACTAATACTTTTTTTTTTTTTGTATTCTTTTTTTTTTTTTTTTTTTTTTTTTTGTGGTACGTGGGCCTCTCTCTGTTGTGGCCTCTGTGGCCATGGCTCATGGGCCCAGCCGCTCCGCAGCATGTGGGATCTTCCCGGACCGGGGCATGAACCCATGTCCCCTGCATCGGCAAGCGGATTCTCAACCACTGCGCCACCAGGGAAGCCCGAGACTAATACTTTTAACAGAGTGACTCAAACAGGAACGGAGATGAAAAGCAGCAAAGGTACAATAGTTTTTTTTTTTTTTAAAAAGGGAGCTATACTGCAGCTTAGGTCCATTTCTTGAACAAACCTTTTTCACAGAAAAATTGCATTGCAAAAACTTAAGTGAAGTGTGGTACTGGCATAAGGAAGAGAGTCCAAAAAAAAAAAAAAAACCCTCTTTCATTTATGGTCAATTAAATTTCTACAGGGACTTCCCTGGTGGCGCAGTGATTAAGAATCTGCCTGCCAATGCAGGGAACACAGGTTCGAGGCCTGGTCCGGGAAGATCTCACAAGCTGTGGAGCAACTAAGTCCGTGCGCCACAGCTACTAAGCCTGCGCTATAGAGCCCGCGAGCCACAAATGCTGAGCCCATGTGCCACAACTACTGAAGCCCGCGCACCTAGAGCCCGCGCTCTGCAACAAGAGAAGCCACCGCAATCAGAAGCCCGTGCATCGCCATGAAGAGTAGACCCCACTCGCCACAACTAGAGAAAGCCAGTGCGTAGCCAAACACAAATTAAACTAATTAATTATTTTTTTAAATAAATAAATTTCTACAAAGGTGCCAAAATAAATCAATAGGTAAAGGATAATCTTTTCAGCAAATAGTGCTGGAAAAACTGGATATCCATATGGGAAAAAGAGAGAGAGAAAGAAGTGGAGAAGAGAAGAGGAGAAGAGAAAAAAGAAATTGAACATATACCTGAAACTTATACCATACACAAAACTTAACTCAAAATGGATCATATACCTAAACGTAAGGGTTAAAACAAAAAAAGTTTTGAAAGAAACATATGAGAAAATCTTAGCAACTTTTGGTTAGGCAAAGAGTATTTAGAAACATCAAAATCATAAGCTTCAGAAGAAAAAAATGATAAATTGAACTTCATCACAATTTTAAATGTTTGAGCTTCAAAAGATACCATTAAGAAAGCAAAAAGAGGGCTCCCCTGGTGGCGCAGTGGTGGGGAGCCCGCCCGCCGATGCAGGGGACACGGGTTCGTGCCCCGGTCCGGGAAGATCCCACGTGCCGCGGAGCGGCTGGCCCGTGAGCCATGGCCGCTGAGCCTGCGCGTCCGTAGCCTGTGCTCCGCAACGGGAGAGGCCACAACAGTGAGAGGCCCACGTACCACAAAAAAAAAATCAGAAAAAAAAAAAGAAAACAAAAAGACAAGCCAGAGACTGGGAGAAAATATGTGCAAATCATATATCCAAAAAGGGACTTATAGACAAATAACCCAATATAAAAATATACAAAGGATTCAAATAGATATTTCCCCAAAGAAGATACAGGAATGGCTAAGAAGCTCAGAGTTACCAGCTCAATTACGAGGGGATAAATTTCATAAATACCATCCTTTGTCCTTTTCATAAAGCTACAGAATAGGATGATTTCATTAGAATCTCCATAACATGTTACTTTGTAGTTCTCATGTCACAGTAAAGTTTTCAAATCACTGTAAAATGATACTAACATCCATATTGGACAAGAAATAAAACTATCTCAACATCCATATTGGACAAGAAATAAAACTATCTCTATTCACAGATTGCATAATCTGGTATATAGACAATCCTAAAGAAGTCATATACACAATTAAAAAACTATTAGTACTGATAAACAAGTTCAACAAGGTAGAAGAAAACAAGAGCAATATACAAAAAAAATTGTATTTCTATACACTAACAATGCATATACACTCTGAAAGTGAAATTTTTAAAATGATTCCATTTATACAGGCATCAAAAAGAAAAAAAAATACATTGCAGTAAATGTAACAAGGAGGTGTAAGCTGTGTTCCCTGGGAACTGGGACAAAGTGAGAGAGTAGCATGGACATATATACAATACCAAACGTAAAATAGATAGCTAGTGGGAAGCAGCCGCATAGCACAGGGAGATCAGCTCGGTGCTCTGTGACCACCTAGAGGGGTGGGATAGGGAGGGAGACGCAAGAGGGAAGAGATATGGGGACATATGTATATGTATAACTTATTCACTTTGTTATAAAGCAGAAACTAACACACCATTGTAAAGCAATTATACTCCAATAAAGATGTTTAAAAAAA